>NC_040040.1:22559325-22694019 GCF_003713205.1 Coffea eugenioides
CTCACAGATACTGAAGAATGATAAGCCTAAATGAAACCATTTTTAGAGGCGCCTTCAAAAGTTAAATGGACAGTTTAAACGGGAAAATTTTCATTAGCCAAAAGTGAAGTATAGTTTAATGACCATTACACAAACTGCGCACGTACTCAGATTATATAGTTTTCGTTTGAGTTAATCCCAAAATCAACAAAATAGGTTGAAACTTGAAATTATGGTGTTTTGAGAATGGAATAGATAATTCATAATTGGAAATATAGAGAGTGGACAATATAGATTAATACAATTACACTCAAATATTCGACAGTTTTATCAACACATAATCATGATATATATAAACTCATAATTCACAAACTTTGGTGAAAATAAAGTGGCTTCGTTTATTGTGAACCAAAAAGACGATAACCCTCCAACTCAAACAACATTAGAAGCCTTTGATTAGACTTTCCCAGAAAAAAAAAAAAAACTATTCATTGTCATTTGTGTAGCAAGAAGGGTTGAAGTATTGTACCATGGATGTCAACAAAACACCAGGGGGCAGAGGGAACTCAAACTTGATTTTTATTTTATTTTATTACTTAATCAAATTTTAGTGCAATTATTTTTTCGTTGAAGCAAGACACTTGCCTCTACGCAGATGAGTTTCCTTGGTTTCTTAAAATAGTAAGTTTTGAGCATCCGTTCTAGTTTCTAGTATTTAAGTAATCAATTGCATTTCAGATTGTGCTACAAATTTGGACATAAATTATCCACCTAAACAAGTAATTGGTGGTCTAATATAGGCTTAATAGTAACAAAAAACAATTCCCAACTTCTGGCCATATTTAACAGCAAACCTTCTACTAGACAAGGGCATAATTAATGGAGACACCGCTTATTGTTAATGGCACTTCATCTCCTCTATAATTTTTGCAAAAGGACATAATTTTTTAAAGTGATACCAATAATTTTAACTTTATGCAAAATGAGACTATTCCCCTAATTTCTATTATTGGTTTGTTAAATGACCGTTTGAATAATGTTACGAGTGAAATTGATGCAAAGACCAACTAAGATGTTTAAAACAATGATTTGCGTTTTCTTCGTGTGTGGGGGCGATGAGGGTACAAATTAAACTTTTTTTTAAGAGAATAGCAAAAAAATAATTTCGTAGCAAAAGAAGACAAAAAGTTTTTTTGGACCAATTTGATAGTTCAATAGCGTTGATCTCTTTGTCCAATTAGTGTACTCATCATTTTTCATTTTGTGTAAAAAATGAATGTGGCATTGTCGTGCAAATTTGGGAGTAATAAGGTTAGTGACAATTTTTTTTTTTTTTGTAATAATCAAAACTTAAAACACAATAAGGAAAATCACAAATAAATAGAAGTAGGATATGATACGAATTTTCTCTTATTCTTGGTCATATTATAAAGAAGTTTAGAAGAAAAAACTGAAGTTCAAAAAATTTGATAACAACTGAATTTTGAATAATAGCTATTTCACACTTTTTCCTTTTAATTCTTTGATTTCTATCACAGTGATTACTCTCATACGAAAACCCCTTTCCCATAAATTTTCTAGTTTCTTGTTTGGGGCTTTTTGAGCACTAATGAGGGCAAATGAATACTTTTAACAACCTCTTTGGAAGGTCTTTAAAAAAAGGAAAAAAGAGCAATCCAAAATAGGTTGACTAATCAAAAACAAGGTCAGTTTTCCATGCGATTGGGAACCATTTCGTGCATATCTAAATAATTGCTTTGGAGACGTTGGGCTGACTTTGGTCCACCTCATATTTGAGGCCCAAAGACATACAAATCAATGCCCATAACTAATTAGTAAACCCGGTCGAAGTTTGACTACAAGATAAGTAACACAAGACTTATCGAAGAGTGAAATTGAGAAAGGGTGAGCTTGCAGAGAGAAGGAATGGGGAGAAAAATAGAACTGGAGAAAAATTAGGATTGGATGGTAATTTAAAATTATATTAAGACAAAATTTTGTTTATGTGATTCTCTCATCGAACTCTATCAATATATTGATTCTAACTATTGATTTTTTTTTCTGTGTGATAATAATCTTTCAAAACCCATTTCTCCGATAGATGTAGTTTTTGGAAAATGAAATGTAATAGATTTACAATTGTTTTGGTCGATATTGATGATGTTATTGTCATCGAAATATTTCAGATTTTCTCATCATCCCAGGAGATTATTTGAGATTTTTTTAAAAAAAAATACTGTAACATTTTTTTGATGCGATATATGTAAGATAAAAAAGGTGATCAAAAAATATATTGATGATGCAAGCAAACCAATAAATAATGTGTAAACCAAACATACTTATTATTATTATTATTATCCTTCTATCCTTGCTATTATTATTATTATTATCTATAATGTAAAGTAACTTGATAAAATGGGTGTGTTTGGATGAAACAATTATTTTTTGTTGCATCATAAATACGCATTTTCTATCCGCCATTTTTTTATTTCACTTACAATAAAATTACAAAAAAAAAAATGGAAGAAGAGAGAGTATTCATTAGATGATTATGCAGGTGCCCCCCCTGCGTCCAGTGTGTTTCTTATCTGATGAAGTGGGGTTTTGATCATTCAAATGCCACGCTCTAAACATCAAATTGAGCCACGTTATCTGCATCTCATGGCTAGGCCCCATTATCTATACCCCTTGCAGGCATTGTGGTTGTTAGGCACGCCTAACGCACGTGATAGATGTTATATGGACTTACGATATGTGTATATATATATATACTAGGAGGTTTTCGGCTTAGCCTAGGCCCCCTATAATCTGTTGTCATATATTTTCATATAAGATGAGATTAACAGTAATGTTTGTGAAATAGCATTCTTAAAGTCATAAATTTCCAATCAAGCATGCGGCTAACAATATAAGACTAAACAAAACCAAAGAACCACCAGTATTGCAAAAGATAAGAGAAGATGACAACAGATTGGCAAGTAGTTTTACAAACAGCTTGATATCTTCAAGTTCAAGTTAGTCTTACAAAGATAGGAGATGACATCCTGAATACCTAATATAAAGTGCAGTGATAGGCTGCAATTACAAAATATCACATATTGAGATCCATTAAGTTGCACAAAAGAATAATTGCTTAATGGATGTCAATATTGTGTCAAAAGATGCAAGATTAGCAATTCAGCTGTAAAGTGCTTCAACATTAGCTAGATTAGCAATTCAAAAGGCTTCAAGCAAGTTTAGAGTTCATCATCACGCTACTTCTTCAAGGGACTTTCAGGTGCAAGATTAGTTGGAGCTAAAGTTGAGCGTACATTAGTAGGCAGTGAGACAGGTGTATTAACTTCAGTAGAATTCAAACCAATTTCAGAAGGTATAGTTCCAAAAACCAAGGCCCTCTAAGTAACAAAACACAAGGAAAAAGAAATATCAGGGGAAGAACATGAACAAAAAAGGGCAAAGAAAAACAACAAATGTTAATTCCTGCATTAGTTTGCTATACGAACTGTTGCACTATAAAGTTGTAATCTGTGAACATATAGAAGTCCTAGTCATTGATTCTTGACAGCAAATTATTTGGTTGTCTAAAGAATGTCAAAGATGCTAAATAGGTGCATACATAATTCGAAGTTTAGAGGCAAACACAGCAAGAGCAATGATGCACTATAAACAAAACAAAGTAATTTTAATAGGATATCAGTAGACCCCTAAAACAACAACTAAGCCGAATGCCAAGTTAATAACCTTCATTTTCCTTTAGAAATGTTTATTACATTTGATGCCTTTGGAGCCCAGCTTTTGGCTAGACTACAACAAGTACCACCATTCAAATCTCTATTCTTAAGAAGTAATCATCAGGTTTTTCATTCTCCTAAGGTTGTGTCTAGATTAGATAAAACAGCAAGCATATTACATGCAAATTGGGGTAAAACAGGCACAATAACCTAAGTTGCTTAACTGATAGTCATATAAAGGAGTGAACGAGTTTTGCTTAAAAGGGCTACAATGAATAACAGCCGAAGGATGCTCTATATACAATATCCTTAAGAGGTAACCATCAAGCTTTTCATTGCCCTTGACAAGTCTAGACTAAACGAAATAGCAAACAAGGCACACACTAAATAATCAATTAGAAACAAGAAGTACAAAGTCTTAAGTTGTTTAACCCGCAATAGTCACCTTAGATGGACAAACAAGCTTTGCCAATAAAACCCTCTTTTGATTTGATTAAAGTTTCTTAAAAAATAGATAGATCACTCTTATTACTCCATTTAGGAACAACAACAGGTCCACATATTTAAGATATGGTATATGTAATTTAAAGACAGAAGCCACCAGTGCAGGAGGTTGAAATTGTTAAATTGAACTGTCATGTAATAATAACTTTAGCATGCAACCACAGGCCCCAAAATCAGACAAGCAAAAGTTTTGTCTCACAAAATATATGGCTAATGATTTGGGTCACAAATATGTATTTGGTTTTGTCCATTGTATAATCTTTTTTCTTAAGTATTATAGCAATTTGGCTGCTGATAGAACATTGATTCATATGCAAACCAATAGGACAGTTCAGTTGGCCAAATCACATTAGCCAATGGATTCTTCTCTCTTTTTGTAGGTATGCCACCTAATAATATATGTATTCAAGAAATTCACCAAATTTCAAAAATTAAGGATTAAACTGGGAGCTGGGTTTCATATCTTCATTTTGGCTTGTTTTTCAGGTGATGGGTTGGCAACAGCACAATTGGATTGAGAAATATTAACAAAATTACCTACTCATAAAACCATTGTTTCATAAAGGATCACAACAAAGACAAATAGCATCCAGCAAACTTAGAAAATAAATGAAGGCAGAAACTGAAAGGAGAAAACTACTAAAAAAGAAAAAGGGAGCGCTGAAATTCACTTTTGAAATATACGTCATATAAATGGAAGAAAAGCTGCTCAATTATAGATTCAAGAAAGACAACAAGCTGACTTTCAAGTTAAAAGGATTCCTGACTGATGATATGAAACCGTAGCAGAAAGAACTAAAATTGAACAATATGTTATATTAGAATTTTTAATTTTCGGCGTGCAATTTTCAATACGGGAAAAATTTGACAAAAAAAAGGGAAAGACTTTTTCTCACCAGAGACTCCCCAAAAGAAAGATGTAAAGTATCAAGACGCTTCTTCTTGCAGTTTCATAAAGATAGGAGAGCCCGAAACCATGCATTTGATAAATACCTCTGTTCCATTTTTTGATTTCGTAATTCACTGGAAAATTTACAGGCTAAATGAATACGAAACCTATTTCTTATCATAACTGGAACAAGGGAAAAATCACATCTGAAAAGATATTTCTCATCATAATCGTATGGCTGAATAGGAAAACTAATGAGAATAGAATGCCATACCTAATCTAACAAAAAGTTCCCAATTTCCCTCATTTGAAGTACAATTATCACGTGACTGCCCCACAATTCTTGCAACATGAAATCAATAGAAAGAGAAATGGGTTAACATGAAATCAATTCTTGCAACATGAAATGGGTTAATTTGATATTAGAGAAAGAGGAAACCACGGCAAGTGTAGGCAAGGCAGTTCACCTGCTCCTAATTTTCCTCCTTTGAAGTACAAACACCATGTGAGTGAGCATCAATTTCTGCGACATGAAATCAAGTGTTTGGAGTGGCAGTTGACCTACTGGCTTCAACAGCAATTTCTAAAAGAAGGAACTCACAAAACCCATCTCCCAAATCACGTAAAAATCCCAACTTTTTGGCTAGAGTAGACGTTTCGGATTGGGTTTGGTAGAATAGCTGTTTGGAATTGAATTTGCTCAGAATAGGTGTGCCGAATTTTTGGTCAGAATAGCCATCTGGTCAAAATAGCCGTCTGTTAGAGAGAAAGGAAGAAAAGGCTTCACCGGCAACAATTTGAGAAAGAAAGAGTTCAATGCCAAAGGAAAGAACAGGTTTCGTACAATTTGGAAGGAATATTTGACTTTTCCACATGGCTAAAGAAAAGGAAAGCACTACTGAGAAAGAAACAGTTCAATGCCAAAAGAAAGAGAAGAACAATTTGCAAGAAATATTTGGCCTTACCACTTGTCAAATAATTGAGAAGCCACTTGGTAAAAGTAAAGGAAAGCACTAAACCTTCTTCCTTTCTTATATACAAGGTAGATATATATATATATATATTACTTTTATTATGTGTGCTTGGAAATTCTTTTGGGGATTCTGGATCCTTCCAAGTATAAAGCAACTTGGAAAAACAATAAAGCCCAAGTAGGACTACAGTTTTAGAATGATGAAAAATCATCGGAATGACTTCTTCTTCTAACTAAACTAGAATTGGATAAGGAATTCTTTGTCTTTGGAGAATGTTTATTTCTTATTTAACAATTTGAACTCTTAAAGAAAAATGGGAGTTGCCTCTTCTACATTTTCCATCAATACTCCTACAAAAGCGAAAAGATGCACCTGCTTGTGATTGATTTGATAATCTTATTACTCTTCGTTTAATTAACTTCGCAGACCTAGAAAAGAACTAGACTTTCTCCCTGAAAATTAACTCAGACACTCGTGTCAATAAGAGAAATAAGTGTGAGAGAAAGTTTTTTATTAATGGATGATGGAAGAAAAAGAAGATCCCCCTTTACCTAGTTTTGATTGAGTATTTATACCTGTTTAGTGGTTTGGATTTGTTTGGATATGAGTTTATTTGGATGATTCATTTGAGATAATTACTGTACCACTTTTTGTGATGTGATGTATGTGACATAAAAAAAATTGATTGAAAGGATAAAAAAAATGATTAAAATTTGTAAAGCAAATTATTTTATTTGAAGATATTGTAACTGTGCGACTTGTAAGTTTGTGACCTGAGATCAACATTTATCAATTCACTATGCAGGATTTGATGCTTGTCCTTTTCATTTTCCCCTCTTCAACTCCCTTAGATGATTACTACATGGATTTGCTAGTCATCAAGTATTCATTCATTGACTGGGTGATGACCCGATAAAGAATGAAGAATCATGGATTCAATAATCCATCGTCTATATCAATATACTTACTCAAGAAACTATTTAGGGTTCTAAATTAAGGTAGCTATATTGTCGCTTTAATAGTATTTTTATTTATTTTTATTGAGTTTATTCATTATTGCATCCAGGCAAAAGGCTGAAATAAGAAAGAAATCGCAATTTCAGTCTTCAGGGGAGATTTGGCACCAAATCCAATTATCAGTGGGCAAGATCCCACATCAGAAGTTAGAGACGAGGCTCAACTTCTACTTCAGATCCACGACATGGATCCGGCGCTTAGGGCAGGGGATCTACGTGCGGATCCTGTTGACGACTAGAACGAAGTTTGTTCATTTTAGGTTTTACTTGTTCTTTTTCTTATTTATTTTAGACTGTTGAAATCTATAAATAAGTATATCTAGAACTATTTATATAAACTCTTTCATCAAATATTATTCAATTTTAATTGTGTGAATTTTCTCACACCCTAGATTCTTGTTGAATCTTGTTTATTTTGAGATTTGATAGTGTATTGGCCATTAGTTCTTTCTTATGAATAGTAATCCTATCCCATCCAATTTTACACTTCTGCTTCTGCATTGCAACTAAAATTAATTTGATTAAAAATTTCAAATGTAACTAACTATCATTAGAATTGAACAAAAAAGAAAAGTGTAACTTCTTCATTTTCCGATTTAAAATCTGCCATCGTCCCACATCACTCCCATTTCTATAAGTTCAAGGATTAATTTTTCCTATACTTTTAATATAACACATTTTTTATACTAGTAGGTCTGTATGCATACATGGCACATAATTTTAGTTTAAATTTAAAATTATGTGTATGAAGGAAAAACTAATTAAATAATGTTTTCGCTTTCTACAAATTTGAGATCAAAGAATTTTGACGTCATTAATTTTACATACTCTATAAGGACGTATGCATCGTTGTTAGATTTTTTAACACGCTTACTTTCTCTATGAAAGAGCGTAAAGAACCATTCTTTTTTGTTTGTTTTTGGTGATAATGTAAAGAACCATTCTTTTGTTACTTTTTTTCATCTTTTTTATTCTTTAACTTAGGTGAATATACCAAAACTCAAGGACATAATAGTTATTCTCTTTTTTCTTGTTCTCCAATTTGGTTACTTCTTATTGATTCCATAATAGAATGTGAAAAGTTTATGAAACATATGTAAAATTTGAAAGGGGAACAATTGACCTAAAATGAGAAAGCTTGGGGATCACTTTGATGATGAATATGATCAAGATTATTCTTATATGTCCAGTATATGAGAATTAAAACAATGCAAAATATACACAAAAATTTTGAAAAATAAAAAATTTTTTTTTTAAAATTTGATGAAGTTTGGAAATAATTTTATTAAGATATTTGACTATTTCTATGCAAAAATTATAGGCACAATCAGAACTGTTGTATTACAGTGACCAGAACAAATCTTTCATAAGAAAGTCACTTTCAAAAGAGGGCAAAAAACCGCGGTGGTCCTCAAACTTTCAACTTTGCACACTTTTAGTCCTCCAACTAATAAGTACATAAATGTAGTCCTTCAATTAATAAAAATGTGTAGTCATAGTCCTTCCGTCTAATTTGACTGTTAAGATGGACGGGAAGATACAAAAATGATACAAAAAATAAAGGGATAATTTCAAAAACCTCCCTTGAGGTTTTTTAAAATTTCATTTAGCTCCCTTGATGTTTTAAAAATTACACATACCTCCCTTATCGTTTAAAATGACAATACTACCCTTGAATATTTAATGAAATTTCCTTGTTTTTGTGTTTATATTTAGAATGACTTTTAAAATTATTTTTTATTATTTTTCTTTCTTATTCCTTTTTTTTAAAAAATTTTTTGCCAATAAAACTGTAAAACTATCACTATTATCTCTAGTTTCTATTGCAATCAAATGTCAATTAGTGATTTTTTTGATGAGTTAACTTTATATGCAATCCAATGTTTTTGCTGATCTTTATTTTCTATTTTTTGGTATTAAAATTTAATATAAATCAAAAGAAAATGGTCCAAAATCACTATTACATTATGATAATCCAACTATTCAAAAAATTCATAAACACTAAAAGAATTATTTCAACATTTTCTTTTCTATCTTATAAATTTAAGTCCATAATAAAATACCATCAAAAGTATCCTATCATAATGATAAAATTATTATTATTTCCGTTTATCAATAGTAGATACGAATATGAAAAATTTGGCACGTTTTTCTTATAATTATACTAGATAATCTTATAATTGTATAGGGAAGTAAATTAAAACTCATTGCACAAGGGTATTTTTGGAAATTCATTTAAAATTTTGACCAAATCAATATTATTTTAAGGTTTTGTTACTAAAACTACCAAATCAAGGGAAGTAGGTGTAATTTTCAAAACATCAGGGGAGCTGAGTGAAATTTTTAGAAACCTCTAGGGAGTTTTTTGTAATTATTCCAAAAATAAATGTCATGTGAGCAATGTGTGATATGTTTCCCGTCTGTCTTAACAGTCAAATTGGACGGAAGGACTACAATTACACATTTTTATTAATTAGAGGACTACATTTACGTACTTATTAGTTGAAGGACTAAAAGTGCGCAAAGTTGAAAGTTTGAGAACCACCGCAGTTTTTTGCCTTTCAAAAAAATAACAAGGCAAGACATGTTTCGAAACTGCTTCTATAGGTTAACTAGAGTTAGCAGAAGTTAATTGATAGGAAAAGAATTTGAGCCCTTGAAAAACGATAAATCCATGCGGCAAAGATCTGATTGTATATTGAGGAAAAATGAGGAGGGAGTGTAATGAAGATAAAGAGGGCTAATTCAGGAAAACTGTCGCTACAATTCATCAATCAAGAAATGGTTTTGGGACATAGCAGAGCAGGGAACAACTTTGCACAGTATTTGGTTTCCAATAGGCTTCAAGATTTTTTGATTCATGATTAAGGTTTGTAAGTAGACATCAACGGACAAAGTTATTTAGGAGAGGACATTGTTAATCACGCATACCGCACGTGATAGTGCTTATATATAGTGACACGAATCTAAGCAAAAGAAAACTGGCTAAACTTATTTGAACCATGCCAACGCTTTTTCTTTTAAACAAAGCACATTGCATTGGTCATTTCTACTGCCATCATCAGTATGAATTTTTTTTTTTCTTGTCAACACAGGGAGTATTCCAGTTTTGCCAGACTAATCTCCCTGCGCCTGTGCACCCCGCCCCCAATGATACACAAGCGGTAAGAGAGGTGGCTCGAACACACAATCTCAGGATCCAACTGGACTACCCCAAGACCATCCGAGCCAATCTCGAGGGACATCATCAGTATGAATCACAATTGAAATTTTTGAGCTCCAACAGAAGCTGAATGATTCTTTACCTCAGCGAAATCTATGAACTGCGTGTAGAAACTGAAGAAATACACCGTCGTGAGTCGTCTTTCTCCCACGAGGATTATCACGCAAGAGTGAGCAATTTTGGGCGTCGGTCCAGAGGAGAACAAATGACAAATGTTCAATCGGAAAATGGAACAATTTTTATTTCGGGGCTATTAATGATACTAAAGAATGTGTCTCCTTGTGTTAATCTCCCGAATTAAAAGAAAAAGAAAAGGCAAAGAATTAAAATTCTCCTAGTGTAATTCACGTGCATCAACTCAAATGCGTAGTTTGTGCTGGTTTTTGGAGTTTAGACACTGGTTGGATTAAGTTGATTACTTTTGTTGGTTATAAGTATTTACTTATTATTAGTGTTTCTTTCTTAAATTCTTATTTCTCAAGTACCATTTTATAAATAAAAAAAAAAAGAAATATGCATGACCAAGAATGCGGCAATTGAAATATTACAATCACCTTTTTGTAAAGATTGCGTAATTTGAGCCTAATTTCATAAAGGGTCTATAATGTTCACAAGTATTTATTAGGCACTCGTTATGATAGCGCTCAAGTGTTGATATTTTGAAAAAATAAAGTTAAATAGAAAAAATATATAAATACAGTGTAAGATAATAATTGTTAGAGTGTATATTCATATGATATGTTGGGTGTGATTTAGGTGTACTAACGAATTAGACACCTATTTACAAGTACCTACTTCACAACATTTATTTCCTATGCCACCAAGCGGCAAATAATTTTCATACAAGGTATTATATTCATTTTGATTTGAATCTACCTGTTAACCCGTTATGATTTTAAACTATCATCAAGAATGTTTGAGCCTGTTTTATTAGGTACATTTCATCAAAGGTTATCTTTCCAATGATGATTGTAGGAAGCCTCAATCAATATAGGAATCAACTCAGACCCTATCCATTACCATGCTTACTAGTAGAATGCTTAATCAGCCACTCAAGAATAAGGGTCTTGTCAAAATGGAACTTTCAGAAGGAAATTTGCAATCAATACTATTTACCCACCCCAAGTTTATTGATGAGAAAAAAAAATTTGCAGCGCAAGAAAGCAAAAGGTGATGTTGTCTTGATGGGAGATGAAATTTCAACTAACAAAAGCCTTAGACTAAACACTCGATTTCAATTTTTTATTGACTTGGTTGAGTTGAGAATTATAGCCTAAATAACATGAAGACTTTGTATGACTTGACAAGTGTAACATACACAATTTTAGCATGATGTGATCTAATAATAGTTCGTCAGGCACGCCTGGTGCACGTGCTATAAGGTATTTGTATATTTTGACAAGAATTTCTTTCTACTTTTAGTATGCATGCTTCGGAATTTTTTGGGGATTTCTGGATCTTAGGAAGCATTTGAGCATAAAGCGACTTGAAAAAAAATTATAGATAAAAAAGTGGGACTACATTATAGGATCATGAAAATTTCTTGGCATGACTTAAGAAACTAAACAAGAAACGCACAAAGAATTTTTCTTTCGGAGAGTGGTTCTTATTATTTAACAATTTGAATTCATAAATGATATTTTAAGTCTGATTTGAGAAAATTAACTAGAGGGTTCTTATCATCGAAAAACAATAACAAAACAAAAACAAATTAAAGAAAAGTTATCAAATTTATGTGATTTAGTTGAATTGACCTACATTTATAGATGGAGGGAGAGCACAGTACACTAAGAGAGACTGTAGAGTGAGATGTCCCAAATGCGTCACCAAGAGAGATAAGAGAACGACCAGAACTAAGCCTTTTCAAGGCTAAAGCAACTTGATCATACAGTGACATTGATTTTCCATTGCTAAAGGCAAAATGTGTCTTCGCTGCCATGTACTCCCTTGCAAGCTAGATGGAGATGAATCTAGATTACCAGCATACCAGGGGTTAAAAATAAAAAAGAAAAAGAAAATCATAATTCTTGCATGATGATAGTAAAACCTTCAATAATCAATGATTTAGAAGCTCATAATTTCCTTTTGGGATGTCGTGGAACTTTTTTTGATATTCCAAATTGTAGAATTGTCGTGCAAATTCTGGGAGTAATAAGGTTAGTGACATTTTTTTTTGGTAATAATAAAAAATTATGACACAATAAGGCAAAGCACAAATAAATAGAAGTAGGGTATGATACTAATTTTCTCTTGTTCTTGGTCATATTATAAAGAAGTTTAGAGGAAAGAAATGAGATACAACAGATTTGATAACAATTGAATTTTGAATAATAGCTATTTCACAGCTTTTCCTTTAATTCTTTGATTTCTACCACAGTAATTAGTCTCATACAAAAGCCTTTTACCATAATTTTCTAGTTTCTTGTTTGGGGCTTTCTGAGCACTAATGAAGGCAAATGAATAATTTTAAAAACCTCTTTGGATGGTCTTTTTTAAAAAAGAAAAAATTAAAGCAATCCAAAATAGATTGATTAATCAAACACCAGATCTGTTTTCCAAGCGATTGGGAACTTGGAAAGAGAAATAGAACTTGGAACTTCAGCGTCTTGATTGGATAATGATTTAAACTCCATTAAGACCAAATTTTATTTATTCAATTCTCTCATTAAACTCTAATAATATACCAGTTTTTATTATTGATTTTTTTTTTGTTGTAATAACCTTGAAACCCATTTCTTTGATAATTGTAGTTTTTGAGAGATGAAATACAATAGATTCACTTGATTTTGGCTGTAATATTTATGATGTTGTTGTCATCCCAATGTTTCGAAATCTGTGTGATTTTTTATTACACTAGATCTTGCGATTTTTCACAATTTGAGTTTTTCATATTAAAAATTTCGTTGTTTCGTGCCTATTTACTTTTTTTGCAATTTACTATTATTATTGATATTGTTAATTGGTTATTTGGTTTGTTCATGTTTTAATTGATACTTGAAAAAAGAGTAATTTGCCTAAGATTAACTCTGATAACTCTTTCCCAACATAACACTAGTTACAACTGATGCAACTAGACACATACACATGACATAAGTATGCATATACACGAACATACAAACAACGAAAGAATCTGCAGGTATGATCTTAGCTTGATAGGTGTCCTTAACAAGAATATAAAACAGAGGAAATTGGATTTTGATGAAGGTGCTTGAATTCTCGAGTACTAAAAAAAATTTGATGGGAGAAGATCAACTTACAAGTTGAATATGGGTTTCTGCAGCACACGAGATCCTCAGTGCCACTTTTTAAGTGGCAATTCAGTATTACTTCTATATTTATGCCAAATGTCCTATTTATTTAATTTGTCATGTGTTGTTTATTTAAATTTCTTCTACTATCACGTGATAAGTGGAATTGACACTGAATTTGACATCCAGTAGTGGCATAGAGGATCCCAACTGCATTGGGCAGGGGATGGGGTAGGACGAATGACGATAGATGGGGCATAAATCATCATGAGATGAGAGAGTAAGCATACAAAGGTTAGAAGGTTTTGAGAAAAAGGTAGGTGTGCCAAGAAGGGAACAATTGGAGAGCATGCAAACTACTACTGCTATGGAAGAAAGAATATGAATCGAGTTGGGACTTGGGAGATTTTAGAACTTTTGTTTTTTTTTTTTTTATCAAAAAAGCATATTGAGGACCTTCTATATAATCTCTTTTATGAAATATTATTCAATTTTAATTGTGTGAGTTTTCTAACATCCTAGATTCTTGTTGAATATTGTTTATTTTGGGGTTTGATCGTTTATTGACCCTTTGTTCTTTCTTTTAGACGGTGTTCATGTAACCCCATCCTATTTTATGCTTTTGTTGTTGAATCATTACTAAATTTAATTCCATTAAAAATTTCAAATGTAACTAACTACAATTAGAATTAAACAAAATAGGAAAGTGCAACTTCTTCATTTTCCAATTTAAGATCTGCGATCATCCCACATCACACTCTTTTCCATAAGTTCAAGGATTAATTTTTTCTATACTTTTAGTGCAACACATTTTTTTATACTAGTAGGTCTGCATGTATGTATCTTTTGTTCATCGACTGCTACTAGTTTTTATACGTTGGAATGTCTGGAAGGCTAGGAACATATATTTCTTTGAAGGGAAAACGTTGAATTTTGATACGATATGTAGTAACATCATGCAAGATCTGTTTGCTGCATTTTTCATTAAATTCAAGTTTCAACCGATTGCAACATCTTGGGTGGTTTTTTTGGACAAAATTGCTGCTATTCTGAAGATTTTCTCTATCAAAATAGTTAAGTGGTTGCCTCCCTCTGTTGGTTCTTTCAAATTGGGAACTGATGATGCTCGAAGGGTAATCTAGGATTGAGTGAGGGAGGTGGAGTGCTTAGAGATTCTACTGGTCGGTTGGTGTTTGCATTTGCTCGTCATTTTGGCCGGATAGCCTCAAGTTTGCAAGCTGAGGCCAAAGCTTTGGTTTTCAAAATTTGACATTGTCATCAACAGAGGTATAATCATATTAATGTTGAGTTGAATTCTTTAATTTTGGTTCACATTTTTCGACAGAAATGCAAATGCCCTGGTCTATTTTCTTAGAGCTAGAAGAGAATTTGCAGATGGTTAGTGTGATTCATAATATCTCGCATACTTTTTGTGAAGCTAACAAGATTGCTGATGCTTTATCTAATGAAGGGTGTGTCATTTGGATCTTTTTTGTATTTACACACAAGAGTTGAAACTTCCAAAGGCAGCCAAAGGGGAAATTCGAGTAGATAGATTCGGATTCCCATCTATAAGGAAATGTAAGCGTTAATTCTGTTTTATTTGAAATATTATTGTAACATCTTCATGTACTTCCGGAGGTTAGGTTTATTCCCCCCGTTGTTTTAATAATTAATAAAATTTGGGGCTTGCATCCCCTCCTCTAGTACGGGGTTTGCCATTAAAAAAATTTAAAATTATGTGCATGAATGAAAAATTAATTAAAGAATGTTTTTGCTTTCTACAAATTTAAGATAAAAGAATTTTGACATTATTAATTTTACATACTCTATGAAGATGCATGTATTGTTTTTAGATTTTTTTAATACACTTGCTTTTTTCTTTGAAAGAGCGGAGAGAACCATTCTTTACTTTTCTTTTTTTCATCCTTTTTATTCTTTAACTTAGGCGAATATACCAAAACTCAAGGAGATAATGATTATCCTCTGTTTAATTTCTTGTTCTTCAATTTGGTTTCTTCTTATTGATTCCATAATAGAATGTGAAAAGTTTATGAAACATACGAAAAATTTGAAAGGGGAACAATTGACCTAAAATGAGAAAGCTTGGCTATGAGAATTAAAACAATATAAAATATACACAAAAAAATTTTGAAAAGAGAAAGGTTTTTTTTAAAAATTTGATGAAGTTAGGAAATAATTTTGTAAACATATTTGACTATTTCTATACAAGAATTATTGGAAAGATCTACTATAGGCACAATTGGAACTGTCGTAGTAAAGTGACCGAAACAAATCTTTCGCAAGAAAGTCAAGAAGCTTTCAAAAAATAACAAGGCAAGAAATGTATTGAAATTGCTTTTATAGGTAACTAGAGTCAACAGACGTTAATTGATAGGAAAGTCATTTGAGCCCTTGAAAAATAATGAATCCATGTGGGAAAGACCTAATTGTATATTGAGGAAAAATGAGGAGGGACTGTAATGAAGATAAAGACGTCAAATCCAGGAAAACTGTCACTATAATGCATCAAGCAAGAAATGGGGTTGGGACTTAGGACAGCAGGGAACAACTTTGCAAAGTATTTGATTTCCACTAGGCTTTAAGATTTCTTGATTCATTTGTCTCAGAACTTTGAAAACCAACTGCAAGATGATTAAGGTTTGGTAGGTAGACATCAAGGAACAAGGTTATGTCGGAGAAGGCTTATTTTCCCAGTTGAAAAGAGCCCAAAAGCCATAGGAATTGCATCAATAAAAGAAGGAAAATGACAAAATGAAGTGGTATATAAATATATCTGTGATACCCCGACTTTTAGGTTATTACGGTTTCTATATTTTATTTTTTTGTTTTAAGACATTGTTTTGTTTTAGAGATTAGAAACCCTACTTGTACTCAAAACCCTAGTTTTACTTGTGACTAACAGGTTTTCTTAAATCTCTCATATTTTAGTCGAAACCCTAATTTTAATCTATGGAATTGTAAAATCCATCATATTTTTCTTAAAATTCCCTTTTATTTGAAATCTATTATCTTATAATAGCTATACTACTCATTTACATCCCCAAGGGTTGGAATAAAGAATAGAATTAAGAGTTTTCCCTTTTCATTCATCGTTAGGGTAAACTAAGGTTTTTACGCCTTTTCGTAGTGTGGGTAATCGGTACGGAGTGTGTACTAAATTTGGTGATTAAGAGTGAGTTTTAGATAATATTAAGTGTGTGATTAGAAGTGATAATAATAAGTTAGTGAATTATAAGTTAAAACACTAGTACGTGCGAGTTGAGGAAAAACGGTGTGAACCGACGTGTACCGTTCACTACTGATTGAACACACCACTTGACCACCACTTTCTTAACTTCATCTCATTATTATTAGTGCATAATATCAGCCCCTTATCAGCTCACTATGGCCGAAATTTTTGACTAATAAAACCAAGGAAAAGAAGAAAAAATTCAAGATGAAACCTTGTGGTGACAAGTGGAAGCAATCCAACCATCTTTGACCTAAACTAAGACCAAGCTTCTTAACCTTTCTTGGACTTCATTCTTCTTCATTTTTCAGTTATGGTGGCCGAACCTTGAGGGGGAAAAACAAGAGAAAAAAACCTCATTTTGATAGGGTATAATTTGTTAGTAAATTTATTATTGATTTCCCCTTCTATCCCTGACAAATATTGTGTTAATTGCTGATATTTACTCATATTTGGTATTTGGAATCAATTTCAGGAGTGAAGCAGAAAATTACCAAAAAGGAGGGACTTGTATGGAAAAATGCAGACTTCTAAGGGCTTCAACCTTTAGGTCCTTGAATTGGTGGGGACCACAAGCTAGTGCAAGGCATTTAATCATTTGGGCTTTTCAAAGAAAGCAACGTAGAGAAACTTGGAACAACAAGTACTTTGGAGACTTTGTCCACATATGCGGGGACCACGGATAAGAAGCATGAGTCATTTGGACTCTAGGAAAAGAAACGTACAAGACTTTGAATTTGGTGTGGGGACCACTAGAGATAGCATTAGACTTCCTTTTGGCTTTAAAAAGGGAGAAACGTACGAGAGGTTTATGAATCAATAGTTTTAGTTTAGGCTTTTAGCATAGTTTTAGTTTTCTTTTCTGAGCTCTTTCGCATGGTTGTTCTCCATTAATGGAGGACTAACCTCTTAATTCTAGTCAAGGGGACAACTGAAGATTTGGTTCAACAATTACTGTGAGATCTAATTTATTTTAATTGCTTCCTTAATTTATTGGTATTTATATGTTTCCTGCTTTTAATTGCTATAACTCGTGTGAGTGATTGAATAGATGCGCAATATTTAATTATTCACATAGGCTATTTTGCTAAATAGGGATAATTGAATCCGTAATTGTTCGTTATCTTTATCTCAGTAGCAACTGGCGTAATTGGGTTTATGTCA
Source organism: Coffea eugenioides (assembly GCF_003713205.1). Lineage (NCBI taxonomy): Eukaryota > Viridiplantae > Streptophyta > Magnoliopsida > Gentianales > Rubiaceae > Coffea > Coffea eugenioides. The sequence continues at coordinate 22,577,307 of NC_040040.1, forward strand.
GGGGAGCATACGATCTAATTTAAACAAACCCTCGTAGCGTGTTTGTTAGTTAGGATTGGGCCTTTCTAATTATTAATGCAATCTAGAAATTAAATCCTATGGTCGTACCTAGGGTTGTTTTTGGGTTAGAGAAATAGTTAACGGTCGTACCTTAACTATCGAGAAATTAAGGAAAGGTTGGTTGTTTATCACGTGCATGACAACTATAACTGGTCTATTAATAAATGTGGAATTATGTGTGAATCAATGATCAGTGCCTGAACCATTTCTGAAGTGTACCCTTGCCTAGAGTTTTCTCTTAATTATTTCTTTGAATTAATTACTTTCTGCATTTAATTTATTTAATTGGCATTTAATCTCAAAACCCCCTATACTTTGAACTCTAGAAGAAACGAACTATCCCCAGTCCCTGTGGATTCGACCCTGCTCACCGCTATATACAAAATCTGTATTTTTCTTGAGTAGGTAATTATTATTGCACAGGTTCGGCACCTGTCAATTTTTGGCAAAAATTGACAGGAGTCAAACCTGTGCAATAATAAATACCTGCTTAAATAAAATATAAATTCTGTATATAGCGGTAAGCAGGGTCGAATCCACAGGGACTGGGGATAATTTAATTTCTTCTCAAGTTCCAGATATGGGGGGTTTTGAAAATGATAGTAACTAAATTACTTGGAATAAATTAATTAAAATAAAATAACTACAACTCAAATAACTAATTATCACAATAAAAATAATAATGGACGAACTCTAGCCAAGAGACAACTTCGGAGATGGTTCACTTAATTCGATCACAGATGCAAGGATTATTCCAGTTACTATCTGATAAATTAGTTATAGTTGTCATACACGCGATAAACAACCAACTCTTCCTCAATTTGTCGATAGCCAAGGTACGACCGTTGACTATTTCTCTAATCAGGAAATAACCCTAGGTACGACCATAGAAGTTCAATTCCCTAATTGCATGAATAATTAGAAGAGCATAATTCTAACCAATCAACACGCTACGAGGATCTCTTTAAGTTAGCCTGCCTATCTCCCTGACACAAACCCAATCATGCCAGTTGCCACCAGTTTAGAATAATTAAACAATTACGGATTTAACTACCCTAATTGGCTTCAGGTTATTGAATTAATCTAGAATCCGGGCCCTGGATAATCGAATAATAAAACAACCATATGAACATAAAGCAGAAGATAGACAAATACCAGTGAATAATGGGAATAAATAAAAACTAATTCGATCTCACAAATTTAGTAGAACCAAATCCTCCGTTGTTCTTGACTAGACAAACTTAGCCACGCCTCATGAGAAAATCTTCAAGTAATTCCACTGAGGTCCAGGCCATCAAAAGAGCCAAGAAAGAAACGAAAAAACTAAAACTATCCTAAAGCTTCGATAAGAACTAAAGATAAAAAGTATTCATCCCCTGATCTCCATCCGTGTACTTGTTTTTAAAGCCAAAGAGGACTAATGCCTCTCCTAGTGCGTGGATCCCGCCGAATTGAGAGTCAAAGTCCAAGACGGAAACTCTGCCGAATTGAGAGAAAACCAAATCCACAAGGTGGGTCCTGCCGAATTGCTTCTTGTTTCCCATCTCTGTACGTTACTTCTCTTAAAGGCCAAATGAAGAAAAAGCCTTTTCTCCTCTCGTGGTCCCCACCGAAATTGGGAAGCTAAAAGAAATACAAGAAGAAAGCTCCGTTGATGTTTTAGGACTCTTGGTCCGCGGCTACTAGTCAGCCAGGAGCAAAGACCAAGGCAATCCGTCTCCTCTTGTGGGCCAAGTCCATGGGACTTTCTTCTTAAGTCTCCCACTTATGGAGTAAGTCCCTCCTTTTTGGTAATTTTTTGCTTCATTCCCTGAAATTAAATCCAGATACCAAATCTAAGTAGATATCGACAATTAACACAATATTTGGCAGGGATAAAAGAGGAAATTAATAATAAAATTACTAACAAATTATACCCTATCAATTCCCCCCACACCTGAACCATGCTTGCCCTCAAGCATGAGAACAACAATTGAACACCGAAATTTAATAATGGCTATTGCTCCAATTACCGTATTGCCAAGGTACCCAGAAAAACATATATCAAGCATCACAGGTTAAAATCAAAGAAAAACCACCCGGTTAGCTTCCCAATCACCAACTTCTCCAATTTAAAGCAAACTAATCTAAGAAAAAGGAATGGTTGCTCACATCTATCAGTAAATGGTCCAACCATTAATCAAAATCTCGACATTAAGATCACAAACCGGCAAGCTGACTTGTTCACATACTAACACAATCTTTATTTTATTTTTTTTTTTTAATGAATAACAAAAGGACTTAGTCTATAGCCCTTAGAGCCTTTTTGACGCGAACTCCAAACATTTGACAGATGGAGGCAGCCCGGTTACTCAGCTCCAATCGCTACAGGACCCACACAACTATAAAGCAACTACTACCTTTTTGACCGGCGAAAATCGACACTTTAGGTGAAGATTTCCGGTTACCCAGTTAGTAATCACTCAGCGAGTACAGTTCCAACTTCTTATTTACAAACCATACAGCACAATTAACTAAAAATTAAAAAATAAACAAGCAAGCCAGCCTCAAATGTTTCCAATATGAGAGAACTAAAATTAATAACTGACCAATTCACATGAAAAAAATGCCCAACTATCATTCTTTATGGCCTAGAAAAGTTAACCAAAAATTGGAAAAGTCAAGCCAATTACTAATATTCACCAAAGAGATGTTCCTGAACTCAACCACATCAACTCGATACCTTTTATTAATAAACTTGGCAATAGCAGAATTAGAGACAACAATCCAGCATCAAACTTGGTATTCATATGAAGACTGACCACTAGGAAAAAAAAAAGAAAAGAAAATAAACGAAAAAGGAGATAAATATGAAACTAAAAATAAAGGAAAAACCTTTAGAAACTAAAAATAAAAATACTAGCACCCAAAACTGACCCCCCCACACCTAATCCACACATTGCCCTCAATGTGATAATGTAAAAGTAGAAGGAAGGAGAGGGGCAATGGTACTTCCCTGAAGTAATCAAAACAGGGGTGGTTCAGGTGGAAATTGTGGCACCAACTCGCATCTGGAACTAGTGCCATTCGTGGCTTCACCATGGACTCTAGATATCACTCTAAGCAACAAGAGACTACAATTGCCAACAAATAATGAAAGCTGGAAATTCAAAGCAAGAACAATTTAAAGCCAACCTAATGAACAAAATGCACAATTCAATCACCCAGAGGTCATACATACACCCCAACACTTATAGCAATGGCAATCAATAAGCACTTGTGGTCCCAATTCAGTCAGATGTAGAAACAAAGCAGTCCGAGATTACCAACACAACTAGTACCATTGGTGCACATAAGATGAATAAATTATAAGCCAAACACCTCAACCAGTACCACTGGTGCACATGTAGAAAAGAAGTAAATCACGCGGCCAAACCAAACAATAAAATGCACACCTAAGGCACCCAAAAGCCGTAAAGGTACCCCAATGAACTAAGTAATTGAGATGAACAAGACAAAACACTCCCACACAAGGCAATTAGAGGCAACCCACTTCAATAAGCAAATGCAAAGTCACATTCATATCCTAATTCAGCAAACGGACGCAGAAAAGGACCCACCATACCCGAGCACAGCTCCCAACAATGCAACAAAACAACAACTCCACCCAAAATCTCAAAAACTGTCTCCAATTGGACAGTCAATTACACAGTTCAACCTACTAAAAATAGCAAATGACCCAAGAGAGGGGGAATTCCAGCAATCACAGTGCAGAATTCGGGCAACACTTTAAGCACAAGAGCCCAGTAGTCAATTAGGCAGTCAAGCACTTAAGATTAAGAAATTTGAGGCAAACTACTGCTACCAGTACCACTGGTAAATGCTCAAGGAAAAAGTAAATCAGATGGCCAACCAAAGCCACTAAGAAATACAAACAGCACCAGACAATACTCCAAGAGCCTAAACAACCGACAGTTATATCAGACTAGGCAAATCAGCTGCAGGACATAACCCAACCCACTGGCTCCAGTAACACAGATGCAATCCAAACAAATTTACTCAATGAAATCGCAATCATCAAAATCCCATCAACATCAAGAAATTGAAATCGGGGACCAGAAAATTAATAAAGAAAAACCTGGCACCAGGGAGGTTGGGCAACCAACGGCAGCGCTGATCTGTGCGTCGTGAGTGGTGGAGGTGGACGAGCGGCGTGGTCTGTCAGCTTGGGCTTCGTCGACGAGCTGTGGCGGCGCTGGTGTCACGCGCGGGCAGCGCACGGTGGGCAGAGAGAGGAGCCGCAAGCTGGTCAGCAGCGTGCGGCAATGGGGGAGAACGGGAGAGCTGGTGGCGCACGAGGTTGTGGCCGCTAGTGGAGGTCGGCGAAGTGGATGTGAGCTCGTCGTGGGCTGGACGAGCGCCGCTGCGGGAGAGGAAAAAGGAGCGCTGGCGGCGTGCGGCTGAACGAGGGGTGGAGCGCACCAGCGACGGAGAGAGAGAGAGGGCGCAGCTTGGGGTGGAGAAGGGAGAGGGAGCTGCGTGGGTGAGCTGGAAGTGCGCTGGGCAGAGCTGGCGGCGTGGGATTGCGGCGGCGGGCGATGGTGGCTTGGAGGTAGAGGCGTGCGAGTGAAAGGAAGAATTGGGGAAACAGAGGCCGCGGGGAAGAAGGAAGAAAGAAAAGAAAGAAAGAAGGGAAAAAAAATAGTTTTTTTTTTTTTTGAAATTTTTTTTTATTGCACACTCAAATTGCAAAACTCGAATTTTGAGAACCAAAACTGAAGGTGTAAAACGGAAAATGTTTTTATTTTGAATTTTTGATTTTTTTTTTCAAGGAACCTCTGGCTTAGGCGGGCACGTCTAACTGCTATAGAGTCCGCAGATCTTGAACGAGAATTTCTTTCCCTCAGGCGTGACCACCTGGCGTGGGCACGTCTAACTGCTATAGAGTCCGCAGATTCTGAACGAAAATTTCTTTCCCCCAGGCGTGACCACCTGGCGTGGGCACGTCTAGCTGCTAATTCCCTGTCACCAAACATCAAACTATTAATTGACACTAACACTTAATTAAAACTTCAAAAATGCATGAAAACTGAAACAAATAGTCTTGGGTTGCCTCCCAAGTAGCGCCTTTCTTTAATGTCTTTGGCTAGACATGCTATGCTTGTTCACGGGGGATAAAATCTTGTGGCTCGCTTCAATGCTTCATCTTCAATATGATCCTGGTAACCCTCGTAAATAGAGTAATCCTTGAGCTCACGAGCTACGGTCTTCCATGGACTAGTAAATGGCACCAAACAAACAAGTGATGATCTTAAATCTTCACTCACTCCTCCATCAAGAGCACTTATTGGTTCGAGATATTTTGCCATCATGACTCTTAATTTATTCCTGGCATGAAATTCAAAATCGTCTGGTATAATAAAATCAATCTCACTAACAGGAATTAAAGAATAAGAGTCAGGAAAATATTGATCAAGGAATGGAGGAGATGTCACCGCATTTGGAGATAGTTCACTGGATTCATTCACTTGAACCATTTGATGTTGGGGTCTCAATTCTTGCTCTTCAACTTTCTTTTCAACTACATCTTTAGATTCTTCTTCTCGAGACTCTTGCAGTACCATGTCATTTGTCAGAATAATTGCACTCTCATCTTCCTCATGGTCGATAATAGTCGGTGAGGACAATTCTTCATAAACTGGAGAAATCAATTTGCTCGTTTTAAATGCCCATTCAAGCCTTGCTTCTTTCATCTCTTCACTCATCTTTGTGTCTCCTGTTGAAGTTGATGTACCTCCTGTTGAATTTGATATGTGTTAGTAGCTATTAATTCAACCATTTCTTCAAGAGACATACCTGACATGGATGACGGTTCTTGAGACTCTAGCTGTTGAAAATCTAGTGGCCCTGTTGTATAATTATAACTGGAGTTATCCCACCATCCTTGATCATACCCGTTTGGATTAGGGTTATACCACGTTTGAGACCATGGTGAAAAATCTCCATAATTATTGAGTGGGACACTCAGATTATCTTGATATTCGGGGCACATACCGATCGAATGATCCCTGGCACAACAAATTTTACAGGTTGCAGCAGCCATTCTTTCTCTAATAGAGTTTACTGCCTCTGAATATGCAAACTTAGCAAAAAAACTAGTCTCATCGCCTTCCCCGGAAACAAAATCCAGTCTATCACCAAAATACGGAGTGTTAGAAGCCATAAACTATAATAAAAAAAATAAGAGAAAAATAAATAAAAAATAAAAACAAGATGAACTCAAAAAGAAACAAATTAATCTGGCACCAGTCCCCGGCAACGGCGCCAAAAATTGACAGGCGTCAAACCTGTGCAATAATAAATACCTGCTTAAATAAAATACAAATTCTGTATATAGCGGTAAGCAGGGTCGAATCCACAGGGACTGGGGATAATTTAATTTCTTCTCAAGTTCCAGATATGGGGGGTTTTTGAAAATGATAGTAACTAAATTACTTGGAATAAATTAATTAAAATAAAATAACTACAACTCAAATAACTAATTATCACAATAAAAATAATAATGGACGAACTCTAGCCAAGAGACAACTTCGGAGATGGTTCACTTAATTCGATCACAGATGCAAGGATTATTCCAGTTACTATCTGATAAATTAGTTATAGTTGTCATACACGCGATAAACAACCAACTCTTCCTCAATTTGTCGATAGCCAAGGTACGACCGTTGACTATTTCTCTAATCAGGAAATAACCCTAGGTACGACCATAGAAGTTCAATTCCCTAATTGCATGAATAATTAGAAGAGCCTAATTCTAACCAATCAACACGCTACGAGGGTCTCTTTAAGTTAGCCTGCCTATCTCCCTGACACAAACCCAATCATGCCAGTTGCCACCAGTTTAGAATAATTAAACAATTACGGATTTAACTACCCTAATTGGCTTCAGGTTATTGAATTAATCTAGAATCCGGGCCCTGGATAATCGAATAATAAAACAACCATATGAACATAAAGCAGAAGATAGACAAATACCAGTGAATAATGGGAATAAATAAAAACTAATTCGATCTCACAAATTTAGTAGAACCAAATCCTCCGTTGTTCTTGACTAGACAAACTTAGCCACGCCTCATGAGAAAATCTTCAAGTAATTCCCCTGAGGTCCAGGCCATCAAAAGAGCCAAGAAAGAAACGAAAAAACTAAAACTATCCTAAAGCTTCGATAAGAACTAAAGATAAAAAGTATTCATCCCCTGATCTCCATCCGTGTACTTGTTTTTAAAGCCAAAGAGGACTAATGCCTCTCCTAGTGCGTGGATCCCGCCGAATTGAGAGTCAAAGTCCAAGACGGAAACTCTGCCGAATTGAGAGAAAACCAAATCCACAAGGTGGGTCCTGCCGAATTGCTTCTTGTTTCCCATCTCTGTACGTTACTTCTCTTAAAGGCCAAATGAAGAAAAAGCCTTTTCTCCTCTCGTGGTCCCCACCGAAATTGGGAAGCTAAAAGAAATACAAGAAGAAAGCTCCGTTGATGTTTTAGGACTCTTGGTCCGCGGCTACTAGTCAGCCAGGAGCAAAGACCAAGGCAATCCGTCTCCTCTTGTGGGCCAAGTCCATGGGACTTTCTTCTTAAGTCTCCCACTTATGGAGCAAGTCCCTCCTTTTTGGTAATTTTTTGCTTCATTCCCTGAAATTAAATCCAGATACCAAATCTAAGTAGATATCGACAATTAACACAATATTTGGCAGGGATAAAAGAGGAAATTAATAATAAAATTACTAACAAATTATACCCTATCACATTTCATCTTGTGATTTTTGCTTATTTGAGTGAAAAATCAAGAATCTAAACCGATTAATCCTTTCTTTGAGCACTTGGGAAGCTTGGTGTGCTAAAAGTTTACAAGGAGAGGTGGTGGATATCTCTTACAAGCATCTTAGTGAGGTATATTGGTTGTCCATCATATTTCTTTCCTTTAATTTTGCTTAAGTTTATGTAACAACTTGTATTCTTGGCCTACGATAGCTATTTAAGTCATTTTGATGATTATGGTGGATTTGTGAGTTAGGATTTTGAATTGGTTAGTTGTATTTCTTATTGTTTAGATAGAATATAATGTGAATAAGCTTAGATAGGGAGTTGGAGTAGTGGTTTTATACATGAATAATAGGTTAGACCTTGAATGCTTTGAATTTCAGCTTTAAATCCTTAAGATGCCCTGTTCTGACCAGTTTCATTTGGCCATGATGGAGGTTGAATTGGGCTTAGTTTAAAACATAAAAGTTGTAGTAAATGATGATTTATAGCTGCCTGTAAAATTTCAGCTCAATCAGAGTACTGTAGCATATGAAATGACAAAAATACCCTTGACTGCCATAGGTAGAGTTTTGCGGATAGTTGACATTTCATCATTCTGGCTTCATTTTTTTCACCTTGATCCATATCAAATTAGCATTTGACCAAAACACGAAAGTTGTATTTCTATGTTTTAGCTTTCCAACGCATCCAAAAATACCTCAATCGGACTTTTGTAGCCTGAGTTATTGTCATTTGAACCCAGTGCTGTTAACCAACCTGACAGTGAAATTCTGGATCGGTAATCTGTAAATTCGACTTGGATAAACTATGAACCGGGCTGAGTTGTTTTCATCAAAGTTGTAGCCCTTCATCTTATCTTCAAAATGCTATAAATTTTACCCCAATCCGATAGGTGTAGCTTCGGTTGTGACCAATACGCTAAAAGACGTCAAACCTGTCATTTTGTTCTTTGTCTTAAACCTTATTTCCGGTCACTTTTCTAGCTTGGTTTGTAATGGAATGACTTTTAGCCTATTGAACGGCTATTGTACTGAGATTATTTGTGAGTAATTTTGGGGGCTGATTGAGGAAAATAATGAAGCCATAAATGGCTGGAAAATAGGTAAATACAAAGGGCGTGCTGCCCAAATTTGCACTCGAGGGCTAGGTAGATGTACTCGCGACTTGAGTAAGGGTTGAGGATGAAACTAACTTGAATCATCTAAAGTATTCAAATCTTCTTTATTAGAGGTATATACATTAGAATCTGGCCGAAACTTGTACCCTTGGAAAAATGAAATTTACGATTAATAGAAATACGTTTTCTTCGTTTCTTCGACTCAAATGGAGATTTCAAAGTTTTACGAGCGAGCATAAGTTTTACAAATATTTTACTCATGGCCTTTGGTTTAAATGTACTCTTTTCACTTCCAAAACTATACTTATACTTTGTACTAGTAGTTATTCGGATTTTCTTTGGTTCACCTAAACTTTAGATGGTTTAACTGTAATATTTTCTCTTGGTTATTATTAGGGTTCTTTGGTGATTGAGAGTATTATCCGGAAAGAAATTTTGGATGTTATTTTGCTTAAATAGGTGAGTGTTCTTTGTACGCTATGTTTTCAATGACTATGTGGATTGTTGTGACATATGTGACTGCTTTGTTGAATGTTGGATTAAATATTAAATGTTTTCAATGATTTCTAAAAATGAATTTTGCTAGGGAAGTGTGTACTTTATCGCACTCGACCTAAATGAATGTTAAATTTACAATGATTAAATGTTTAAATACTACTTGTACATGAATGTAAGCCTTTTAGTTGAATTGGGCCCTTGCCCTTCGTTGCCGGTCGACTCGAGTCAGAAACGGATTCGGTCGGGCGATTGGTGACCCTGGGTTAATGTTTGGTATACTCGAGTATAACCACGAAGTCTGGTGGAGACTGGCCAGTGTCCAGTATGGGGAAAATGAAATGAATAAATGAATGGCAAGAACAATGGAAGGGTTTTCACTTACAAATGAAATTATTTTTAATGCTGGAGGAATAAAGAAATGGTTGGTGGAATGAATGAACGAAGGGCTCCATGTGAGCATGTATCCTTTTAATGAATGTATTATCATTACTTTATATTGTAAATGTTTTCTGGATTACTTGTTATTACATGATTAATGTCCTTGTTTAATTATTTGGCTATGTGTATGGAACCTCACTGGGCTTTTAGCTCATTCCGTTAGCTTTGTTTTCCTTACAGGAGATGCGAGCGAGGGCGTGAGTCCTATGCAGACTAGCTTGGTCTAGTTTTTTTTTAATTTTCTTTTTTTTATTGTTCTCCCGCTAGTGCTTGGATAAGGTTGGATGCAGTAAAAATTTAATTCTTTTGTTCTAATTGGGATTGTATTTCTATTTGAGATGGATATGAATGTAAGCATATGTTTCAAGTTTGGGAATTGTTTTTCGCTTAGTCTCGAGGTTATATCTTGTTTCACTTGATGAAAGCGATCAAGTCCTGGCGAGAGTTGGGCAAGCGGTCCGCCAAACCCTTTGGTTTGCCTTAGGGGAAGGTGGAACTGTCACAATATCACTTGATTAATATTCATACACACAGATGCATGTGGCATAAAATGCTTAAACAGGAGAGTGGTATATGTTTGTTGCATGCTGTGCTGTTGTTATAAATTGTACTAAGTTGTTAATCACGCATATCGCACATGATAAGTAACCCAAGACTTATCACGTGATGATTCAAGCCACAAGTATCAAGTGAGAAGCCGCCATTTTGGCGTGGAATGAGGAGAAAGAAAGGGTGAGCTTGGAAAGAAAAGGGCTGGAGAGGGAAATAGAACTTGAAATTTCAAGGTCTTGATTTGAAATGATTTAAAACTCGGTTGAAACGAAATTTTACTCATTCGATCCTTTCATCAAACTCTACTAATATACCAGTTTTGATTGTTTATTTTTTTTTCTTTTGCATGTGGTAATAACCTTCCAAAATCATGGCTTTTTACTTTTTTGCATTTTACTATTACTATTATATTGTTAATTGGTAATTTGGTCTGTTTATGTTTTAATTGATACTTGAGAAAAGAGAAATTTGCCTGGGTTAAATGTAACACAAGTTATAACTTATGTAACTAGACACGTACATGTATGACATAAGTATGCATAAACACGAAAACACAAACAACGAAAGAATCCGCAGGTATGATCTTAACAAGATAGGTGTCCTTAACAAGAATATAAAAAAACAGAAGAAAATGGGTTTTGATGAAGGGTTCTCGAATTCTCAAGTATTAAAAAAAAAATTTGATGGGAGAAATCAACTTACAAGTTGAATAGGGGTTTCTGCAGGTATGATCTTATAGCTTGACGATAAATTTTCTTGGAAAGTACTATATTAAGTTGTTAATCACGCAGATTGCACGTGGTAGAGGTTATGTATAGTGACAAACAGTCACAAACTATGCCAACATTTTTTCTTTTAAAAATGCTTATTGTATTGGTCATTTCTGCTACCATCATCAGTACAAGTCAGGATTGAAAATTTTGAGCTTAAATATACAATTAGCAATTTTTACACGTTGATTGTCACCCATCTTCATCTTTACGTGTGGTGTGACAGTGAACAAAATTTGTGACACACAGTTTATCTTTCCTGTTCTGAGAACCAATTCGGGCTAAAATTTCTGAAAATGAAATAACAAGAAAACTAAAACAAGAGAAAAATGCAGGAAAAGTTATAAAAGTAGAACAATATGGGTGATAGACATATTGGAAATGGAAAGCCACCAAATAATAAATGTGAACTTCACACTGATGAAATGAAAATTTGAGGGTAATTCATGATATGAACGGCAAGCTAGTACCTAGAAATTTTGGGCATATGAAGCTTACCTGAAGTCCCAGGATAGTGGTAGCTAGGCTGATGACTAGGTTTAATTTGTTAAAGTTCAAATATTGATCAAGTAACAAATCTTATCAAATTTGAGCAACAAAATTTTCCTTGTTTCGTTTTTAATTTTTTTAGTGGCATTCAGTAAGTTAAACATGGGAAAGAACTGTGATGTTCCTAACAAAATATTTTGATGAATAAACCTTTAGCTTTTAAGATGAGAGAAGATCAACTTAAAAGTTGAATGGGGGTTTCTGCAGGTATGATGATAAGTTTTCTTGGGAAGAAAATCTGGATGACAACTATAAATGGCTTTGGTTTAACGGGGAGACTGTTAATTTTCAAGCGCAGAAGGGTATGGAGTTGATGCAAAATTTAAACACTAGAACAGACTTACCGTGTGATTGTTCATTGTACGCATCCAATTTGTGCCCCAAACTAAGATCAATAAGTCCATCCAAAAAGACCAACACGAGTTCTCAAGCATCAATAAATGCAACCAAGGAGAAAGGAAAAATTATTCAGCTGCAACACGAGTTCTCAAGCATCAGACATGTAAAAACCACAACGACATTTCCTGCGGTTTTGGAAACTTGCCTAATAGATTTGAAATGCAGCATAATTGACAAAAATCATGACAACAGAAGCAATCTCTTGAATGTTGAAGACAACTGCAGCTTGATTTGATGTGCAAATAGAGAGAAATTTGAGCAACAAATCATAGTTTAGGTTCTTAGAGTAACAAGAAAACTGTGGTTTTGCAGAATTAACAGGAAAGTACGAGTGACATGCTTTAAGTTAAAAAAATGCGAGTAAAAATGTAGGTGTACAATGATTGACTGATTTTAAACCATATAGTATATCAAAAAATACATGAACTTTCAGAATTCAACCAAGCAATCATTGCATATATTCTTGCTTGCTTGCAACACGAATATAGGCTTTCTGCTCTTTTTGTGGATTCAAAAACTACTCTTTTCAACTTGTTCTGAAACAATGCACCAGCCACAAGGCTATCCCAGTAAAATGAAGTGAAATGATAGCATACCTTCTCTATTAAGGACTTCTGGTCAACTAATTCACCCATTTTATTAGCTAAGAAAAACAGCAATTGATGATGAAATGAACCATGAAAAGTGTCTATATTTGGAGCTGGGGAACCAAATAATCGTCAATATTCCTATTGCAGAGAGAGGTGAAGAAAAGAACCACGTACCACAAATTGTCAGGTTCAATGCTCATCAAAATGTTAGAGCAAATGATTTCTTGTCCTGCTAAAAGGGACTTACCTTAAACAAGCAACAGTTTTAATGAGATATGAACACTTACCAGCCCCACACTACATCTTATTTTGTAGCTGATTAACCAAAAAAAAAAAATTCTACTCTTTCTCCCAGCATTCATCATAATTAATACAAGGAATAATGGGGATGACTCAATGAAACCAAACAAATTAGGGATCTCTCTTGAACCTATAAATATGCATTCTTTGACTAATAATATATAATTGCAGTAGTTAGATAAAGCACAAGTCAATCAAATCACCATCATTCAACCAATATATCACAATTCAATTTTAAATTAACCTAAGTAATTTCCTTGAGGATGTGAAATTTTAAATTATGCAGAATGGCGATTAACATGAACACATACATATGATGCAAAAGATGCTGAGGCCGGATAATAGTACCCCTTGCAAGCATTGTGTACTCTAATAGATTGTTAGGCACGCCTTGCGCACATGATAGACTGTATATAGATGCAAGTTTTTTTTTTTTTTGACTTTTACTATGTATGCTTGGAAATTCTTTTGGGAATTCTGGATCCTTCGAAGTATAAAGCAACTTGGAAAAACAATAAAGCTAAGCAGGACTCAGTATTAGAATGATGAAAAATTATTGGAATGACTTCTACGAACTAAACTAGAACTGGATAAGGAATTCTTTTTCTTTAGAGAATGTTTATTTTTTATTTAACAATTTGAACTATTAAAGAAAAATGAAAATCACCTCTTCTTCATTTTACATCAATACTCCTGCAAAAGCAAAAAGTTGTACCTGCTTGTAATTGACTTGATAATCTTGCTTCTCGTTTAACTTTGCAGACTTGAAAAGAGCTAGGCTTTCTCCCCTGAAATTAACTCTAACGCTCAAGTCAGTAAGAGAAATAAGTGGGGAGAAAGGTTTTTAATAATGAATGATGAAGAAAAAGAAGATCCCCTTTTAATTACCTGGTTTTGGTTTGGTATTTATACCTATATAGTGGCTTGGCAAACATTGTAGCTACAGTGCAACATGCAAGTTTGCGACCTAAGATCTCAAGGTCTCGGCGAGGTGTCATCTCCATATGTCTCCAATATTTTGTCACTTTTTTTTTCCGGTAACGTATCTAATCTAGGAAGAGAGGAGTCTAAGGAGGCTTGTGTATCAAGGGTTAGTAGGTATGCAGACCTGACTAAACCAAAGGGATGCTATGACACCTATCTTAAATTTTTTTTTACTGCAGGTGAGGTTTGACTCCCCACCTACAGTTCAAGGAGGAACTTAAATCTCTCCCTAACGGCCACTGAGCTATAAGCTCAGTGTATAGCTCAGTGGTTCAATACTTTGTCACTTGTTGACTCATGCGTTTGCATTTTGCATGTTAAAACCCGATCAACATTGATCAATTTACAATCCATGATTTGACATTGTCCTTTTCATTTTTCCCCTCCTCAACTCCCTTGGATGATTACTAGTAGATGGATTTACTAGTTATCAAGTGTTCACTCACCGGGGTGATAACTTGATAAAGAATGAGGAATCATGGATTCAAAATCCCTACGTCTGTATCAAGCAAATTACTCAAGAAACTGCTTAGGGTTCTAAATTAAGGTAGCTATATTGTGGCTTTAATAGTATTTTTATTTATTTTTATTGAGTTTATTCATATTTAGTAAATAAAGTATTGTATGCAAGAAATAGGCTGAAATAAAGTATTGAAAGAAAAGGCTAAAATAAGAAAGGAATCGTAATTTTGGTCTTCAGGAGAGATTTGCACCAAATCCCATTAGCAAAGGGCTAGATCCCACTCCCAAAATTAAAGAGGAGGCTTAACCTCTATCTAAGATCCATGACATGGATCCGGCTCTTAGAGCAATGGTTCTACGGGCAGATCCTCGTGAAGACTAGACACGAAGTTTGTTCGCTTTAGGTTATACTTATTCTTTTTCCTATTTATTTTAGACTGTTGACATCTATAAATAAGCATATCTAGAACCTTTTATATAAACTCTTTCATTAAATATTATTCAATTTTAATCGAAAATTTTAATTGTATGACTTTTCTCACACCCTAGATTCATGTTGAATCTTGTTTATTTTGAGGTTTGTTCGTGTGTGGTCCTTAGTTCTTTCTTATGGATAGCGTTCATGTAATTCCATCTTTTTTTTTTAAAGAAATTAATGGTTGTATTAACACGAAGATTGTGGAAATCGTCCGATACTAACTGTTTGACAAAAGTCGAGGGAGAGCTCCAAAGAGATTCAAGAAAATTGGATGTTTTAGCAAAATTTGTCAAACTATGCGCAATCTTATTTGCATCTCTAAGAGTCCAGACTACATCCACAAGGTATTGGTCAGACAAGGTGATACAAATATCCTCTAATACAATGTAAGTTAGAGAGGATCTCGTCTGAGCTACTAATATGCTTTATAACTGAGAACACGTCCCCCTCAAGAATGAAGCTTGGGATCATCAATATCTTAGTCGGTGAAACCGCCTCCCTTGTAGCAAGAGCCTCTGCCTACTCTGCACTACTTAGGATACATAACTTCTTGGATCAGCCAGCAATGAACCGACCATCACAGCTGCGGATAACCACACCAATGCCAACGATTTCGTGTAATCCCATCTTATTTTATGCTTCTCCTTCTGCATCATAACTAAATTTAATTTGATTAAAATTTCAAATGTAACTAACTACCATTAGAATTAAACAAAAAAATCTGCAATTGATCCACATCACACTCATTTCTACAAGTTCAAGGATTAATTTTTTCCCATACTTTTAATGTAACACATTTTTTATACTAGTAGGTGTAACAGCCCCACTTTCCCCTAAGGCGAACCAAAGGGGTTAGCGGACTGCCTGCCCAGCTCTCGCCAGGACTACGGATCAGTTCACGTCGATCTAATACGTTCCGGAACATACACGCGCGGGTAAACAAGTCAAAATCACAAATAAAAAAAACGAAAATTGAAACCGATGATGAACAGTACCGGCCATGTCGAATCCGGATACTAGACCGAGAGTAGCCAAATTTTTTCTTTTGCCGTTTGAAATACAAGTTAATCCGAAACCCAACCAAATGTCAACCAAACATATATACAGTGAATGTAACATTTACAAGCCAAAAGCCAAAGCGGCATATATCAAAACGATTCATCATGGATATACATGATCGGTTTGCCAACCAAAAGAAATTGAACCCAATACACATTAGGGTTTCATGCAAGGAGCTAGTCAAAATAGACATATACATGGCTCAATTTGGCAACCAACAAGTATGAGCTTCCAAAAGTGATTATTTTCCTGTAAGGAAACAAATGGAATGGTGTGAGCTAAAGCTCAGTGAGCAACTATCACACAATCAACCAAGATCACTTAAGCATAATCGTTCATTGCAAATATTCAAATAAGAAGCAAACAAATCGGTAAAAGGATACGGACGGCTCTCAAGAGCCCATTTCCACGCTTACATTCTTGATCGAACTTCATTGACCCTCCGTCAATGGTAAAAGTACCAAACCGTAGACCTCACTTCACTTCCATTCCTTCCACCCAACATACCCCAACCGCGCCCCGCACTCCAAGCAGTAACTTTAGGTGATACTCGAGTACACCGGAACCAAGGGTCTCATTACCACAAGATTCTCATTTTCAGTCCCCGTGGCTAGTCAATTTTCACGACCAAGCCCTCGCTGGCTCGATTCGAGTGACTCCCAACGGGGTTGAGCTCAGTAGTACAGTAGGGTCGTTGGATACTCGTCCAACCGACACCCAAACAATATCAGTACAGTCATTCATAAAGCAGTACAGTAAGACAGTGAAACAGTACACAGTCGTTCACAAGCATAAAAGGAATGAGGGCGGTCAAGCACACCCTCACCCTAATCATTTCCAATAGCCAAACAAGCCTTCAAGGCATCACAATCACATATAGCAAAGCCACTTTATAAATCCAAGTGAGTAGTATACTCACCAAGTAAGCAAGTGAGGTTTCATGCACCGTCGTCCCTAGTACGTCGTGCACTAACGTCACGCCCTAGAATATGTAAAACAAATACCATAAGACTCGATAACGAGTCATAAATCCAAGCCAAACACAACCCCAATAGGGTTTCATATGCATATATAGGTATATAAGCCAAACCAGAAATCAAGACATGGAACTCATTTGTCCCAACAACAAAAACAGTTTTTGGCCTCCAAATGCGGTAATGGCACAAAATGCGCTACGCTTATTGGATGAGGGCGTAAGACCCACCATCTCGAAGCTCAAAGACAGGGCTTGTAGAAGGCCTCTCAGTCCAAATCCTAGCACAATTAGGTCAAAAATGCAGAAAACCAAGCCAGAACCGTAATTGCAGGTTCCCAAATCACACAAAACTGTAATCAGTCTATCTCAGCCTACACAGGTCCAAATGCATTGATTCCAAAGGCATATGAAAGCTAAGACATCAAGCTACATTTCATCAGAAGACACCAACAACAAAATCCAAACCAATTCCAGTCAAAACAGGCAATTACTATCGCAGTTCGGACATTCTGTTCACCAAAAACAGCAACAGTAAAAAGGCATAACTCACTCTATACTACTCAAATGCCCTGAAATTTTGCAGGCACTTCATACTCATCAATACCTACAACTTTCATGTTTTGAGCAAAGTCTAATTCGGCCTCTATCTATGACCTAAAATTTCGGACAGAATGTTCAACCAAGAACCCTACTTTTCCAGAAATTCTTCCAAATTCAAAATTGATTGCATTTATCAACAATTCACACCTACTAGAGTCAAAGCCCCTTATTACCAACCATCAAAAACAACCACACCATCAAGATCATATGAAACCAGAAAATTCCTCATAAAATAAAAAAACTCAACCAATTCATTCCAAACCATGAAATAATCCACAATTTCTCACACCATAGCCACCATTAGGCATAAAATAACCATCATTAAGTATAAGGGAGTAGTCAAACATCACTTACCTAAGAAACAAGAGATGTAGAGATGTTGGCCACCTAAGACCTTCAAACAAACTTCAATAGACCACTCACAAGCACCCAAAGGATAGATTTTATGGAGTAGAATCTAAGTTATGTGGTTGGTTTTGGAAGATTGAGTGAAATGGAAGCTAGAAAGTTGAAGAATTTTGTCTTTCTTCTTGCTAGAGAGGTTCGGCCATCAAGAGGTGAAAATGGTGAATTTTTGTGATTTTTTTTTTGAAGATATTAACCACTTAGTCAAAATAGTCAAGAAAATGAATAGTAACTCTTAAGTCCTAACCAATATCATGGTGACACTTGGCATCACATTAATTGCATTTCTATCCTTTGTTCACCTCTCACATCAATCACTTCACACTCCTCTACTTATCCATTAACACCCGATACATTTTACACAGTATCCGGAATCTAACCTTATTGGCCGAATTTTTCCGAACTTTCCGCACTAGTGGGTCCCACGTCCTTTCTATATACTTAATTTTTCCAAAAACTCTCCAAGCTAGAAAAATCATCTAAAAACTATAATTGCTCATAAAATCCACCAAGAAAATATTCCTAGGCCAGAAAATGCAGAAAACATGCAATTAAAGGGGAAAACCCTAGGAAAAATATTAGGAATTTACGGGTTCTCACACTAGGTCTGCATACATACATGACACATTATTTTTACCAAAACCATGTGTATTTGGTAACAATTCAACCATTTTACTATTCTTTGGCAAATAACTATCAAACCGCTCTCTTTTTGCTTCTTTCCCCTTAGTTTTATTATGCTACTCTATGTTAGTAATTTTGCTGGGAGATCAATCTTTTATCCTCAATTTCCGCGTTGACAATTTTCTTCTGCAGCTGCTAATGCCACACGAAGAGTAATAAAGCACTTAATTTAGCAAGCATAAATGGTAGAATGTTACAATGTCACATAACTTTTCAGAAACAAAGCACCGAAGTTTTAAGTTGACATAACTGAATAATTTTTTACCTTAGCGAAATCTATCAACTTGATCTTTGTAATTTGAATTCATTCTTCACATGGTACAAGATACAAGGCCTCGTAGATACTGAAGAAGGCAACCATCAAATTAATCACAATAAACAATAGTTAGGAGCATATTGGATAAACCTAACAATTAAGATGGGTTCCTTTAAAACTGCTTCTTACATGCTAACTAGTAGGCACGTTAATGGGTCGAATTTTATTCAAATTCAACCAGACCTATTATACTTGGGTAGTAGGGATGGGTAAAAATACTCGCTAACTAGAAAATCCACCATATCCGATTCGATTCGAAAATTAGGATACTTGATCTATATTATTTGATCGGGTCAAAAGAGGGTTGAGTATCTGTTTAGATGCAGGATGGGATAAGGTCACATAATTAAAAATTCTCAGGTACTTGACTTGTCCCGCATATATTTTTTTTAGTTTTTGTTTTTATACACGTACCATAAAAATAGGATTTTTAGAGCTAAATAAATAATTTCATTGAATAAATTGCATTACAAATGTAGAAGACCTATAGTTTGTTTACAAGATTCATTTGAGGTTGTGATCTTATATATTTTTAAAAAGAGTTTAATTAATGTGGAATATATATTTAAAAAAGGTGCTACTTTTTCAAAATTTTATTGATTTTAAATTCTTTTAATTTTTTCCGACTTGTATTCTCTTCACGTGTTTGTTTTTTGGTGAAAGACTTTTTTTTGAAAAAAAAATCTTTATTAAATCTTAGATGAATATGTAAAATACAAAATTAAATTAGTATAAATTATTTTTAAAAAAAATTAAATGATAAACGGGACGAAACAGGTACCCGTTGACCCAATCCTATCTCAGCAAATATTCGATAATTGGGTATTCGCTGATATACGGGACAGGCAGGGGTTAGAAAATGGTTGACCCGCAAAATGTGAGTTAGATCAGCCAAATAATGCACGGAGCAAGTACCCGACCCATAGCCATTCTTATTGGGTAGGGTCTGGAGTTAATTTCTCAAACCCAAACCCTACACAGATCCATGTATATATAATTAAATAACACACACACACACATATATATATATATATATATATATTAGTAAGTTTATAAAATAATCTAATACTTTATGGCCATTGGATTGAATAAAGTAAGATTTCATGATTGTTTTCTTTTGTTTTCCATCTAATCCTAGTTGTCATTGTAATTGCCACAAACTTTTTCAGAAAAAAAAAAAAGTAAAAGCAAACAATTGAAAAATTGGGCATGGATACAGTTAAAATTTTGAAAATAAATGGAAGCAATCAATAATAGTTCTTTTTGAGTTCATAATATTGCATTCAACTTCTTGAATATTAATTTTATTATTTGTAAAAAATTGTTGGTATTTATATTATTTTTGAACCCTATTTATTTTTAGTATATTTTTAATTCAGTATATTCAGAAAAATACAACTGATATTCAGATCCAAGAGGGTCTAGACCTGAACTTACGTTTTGAGACCCACAGAGGTTTGGCTCTGGGTTCAAGTCTAACTAAATTTAATAGATTAAAGGGATTTGAATATTAGCGTGATGTGATGATCTATTAATAGTCTGTCAGGCACGCTTGGTGCACGTGCTATAGGGTATATATAGAGACAAGAATTTCTTTCCACAATTACTATGTATGCTTGGGAATTGTTCTGGGGATTTTTGGATCCTACAAAGCATTGAGCATAAAGCGACTTGAAAAAAATTTACAGATAAAAAAATGGGACTACAATATAGGATTATGAAAATCTCTTGGCATGACTAAAGAAACTAAAATTTTTTTTTGAGGGTGGTTCTTATTATTTAACAATTTGAATTCATAAACGATATTTTAAGTCTGGTTTGAGAAAATTCACCAAAGGTTCTTATCATTGAAAAACAATAATAAAGCAAAAAAGTATTAAAGAAAAGTCACCAAATTTATGTGGTTCAGTTAAATTAAACTACATCTACGAATGGAAGGAGGAGCACAGTACACTATCAGGGAAAAAAAAAGAGTACAACCGTAAGAAATCGTTTCAATGCATCTACTCAAAGAGTATTTTATTCCACATTAATTAGCTGAGTACCATTTCATTTCCATAGATCATTATATGTTGAGAGCCAGCTTAGACTGGTACTTACTTCTCCACTCTTTGAAAGAGGGTCTTGTTAAAATAGAACTTTTAGAAGGAAATTTGCAATCAATACTATTTACCCACACCCAATGTTTATTGATGAGAAAAAAATTTACTGCGGAAGAAAGCAAAAGGTAAGGTCTCAATGGGTTGAGTTGGGAATTATAGCCTAAATAACTTGAAGACTTTGTATAAATTGACGAGTGTAACATACATATTTTTAGCATATATGATGTGATCTATTAATAGTTTGTCAGGCACGACTCGTGCACGTGCTGTAGAGTACATATAGTGAGGAGAATTTCTTTCCACTTTTACTATGTATGCTTGGAAATTTTCTGGGGATTTCTGGATCCCTGCATTTGAGCATAAAAGCGACTTGATGAAGATTACAGATAAAAAAGTGGCACTACATAATAAAATTATGAAATTTTCTTGGCATGACTTAAGAAACTAAACAAAAAACGCACAAAGAATTTTTTGGAGAGTGGTTCTTTTCATTTAACAATTTGAACTCATAAAAAAAAATTTTAAGTTTGGTTCGAGAAAATTGACAAAGGGGGTCTTAATGTTGAAAAACAATAACAAAGCAAAAATAAATTAAATAAAAGTCACCAAATTTATGTGATTAAATTAAATTGACCTACATTTAGAGATGGAGGAGGGGCATAGTACACTATCAGAAAAAAGAGAGTACAACCCCAGGAAATGGTTTCAATGCGTCTACATGAAGAGTGATTTTTTCCACATTAATTAGCTGAATACCATTTCATTTCCATATATCATCGTATGCTGAGAGCCAATTTAGACTGGTACTTACTTTTCTATTCTTTAAAAGAGGCGAAGGCCTTATGAATAGTAGATGTGTCATCCTCCAAGAAATTCTGCTAGTTTTTTGGTAGTTCCTTACAAATATTATAGGTTATTTGTATATCTTAGTTTTGTTATTTCTTTAGCCTATAATTTTCGTGTTTTATTCAGCAGCCTTGTATGATTACTGCACAATGCAAAATTCTTTTGTCAATTTGAGGTTCCAAGGAATTCGTTGGCAACGAAACTGTTGACGACCAGCTTCTTTGGTACATTTTCTATTGAACTCCATGGCAGAGAAAGAAAAGAACCAAGATCAAAAAGAATATACAGTGAAAAATCCTGTACTGTTTAATTCTGTACCTAGGGACGAATCCACAGGTTAGCCAAAAATGATGTGTACTATTTTTCTCTTTAGTTTGTTACGAAAGCTCCAACTTAAATTGTTTTCGATTGTTCGATATAATAATTTTATCTTTGAGTGAAATGATTCTTATAATATATTTTATGACTAGTTATTTGCAAATTTCATATACTTGGTTGATCATTTGGTGCAGGACATTGAAGATCTCAATTTTTGTAGTAGAAATAGACTTAGGGTCTATTTGTTTCAATGTAGAATATTTGCCCTAAGAAAACATTTCAATGAAAATCCTTTCCTGGAAAGTATCTAATTTTTCCTTCATTTTCTGGCGTTTGGTGTAATTTTAAGAAAATGTTCCAAAAAATTAAAATCCTCCGACGATAATATTGTCCCCAGATTTCTCTTTTGCAAATCGTTACTCCTAATTATCCCTACCTCTACCCACCTCATCAGCTACCACAAGCAATCCCCAATCCAAATCCTTTCAAGTCCCAAAAAATAAATCAAAGACCAGAACCGGGAACTCATAATCTCCCAAACCCAGTTGAGTATCATAGTAATAAAGAGTTTAAATTATATGCTTACTACTGATTGAACCATTACAAGAAATTAGCAATTGAAATTTGATGTTTATTGCATTAACTCTTCTTCTAAAAATGTTCCTCCTACCTCCATTGGCTTCACTTTTTTCTCTTCTCCAAAACTTCTCAATGCAAAGCCCAATCTAGATCTAGAATTGTATAATCCATAATTGTGTTTGTTATAGTAGGGAGGAGCATAATAAAAAGGGAGAGAGCTCTTTTTTCTCACTAAATTTGCAGATGGAAAATGAGGAGAAAAAAGAGTGCAAATTGACCACGGTGACAATTTGCACTCTTTTTTCTCCTCATTTTCCATGGTGACAATTCTCTTTAAGTATTTGACAAGGGTTTATTTTACATATTTTTAAGTGCATTTTATTAGTTAATTTTGGTTTGATTATTTAGTTTTATAACTAAAATAACTAAGGTTTTGGTAAAAATCTACATTTTATGTTAAAGTGGCTAACATTGCATTTCTATTGATTTTAGTGGTAAAAACTTCATTTTTATGCAGGATTAATAATTCAATCACCAAAGAATGTCAATTGAGGAGAATAGTGGATAATTGGTGATGAATTTAAGTGATAAAGAAGAAATGAAGTGAATTGAAGAAATGCAAGTGAAAACAACTTTGATACATTTTCGTATTTCGACTATATCTGGAGCTACACATATTGTATTGAGGTGATATTTATACCATTTTGAAGCTAAGAGATAGATCTAAATTTGGTATGAAAACATCAGAATCCAATTCAGTCGTTTTTTCAATCAAAAGGTCGAAATACCAAAATTCAACACTGCTGTCCAAAGTTGAAAACAAGGGTTTGACCAAGTGATAATATTTTGATCATATCTCAGTCTACAAAGCTCCGATGGATGATTCTTAAAGCATTTTAAAGCTAATTTAAAGAGCTACAACTTTTGTGTTTTGCACAAAAGCTAGTTCAGCCTCCATCATAGAGAAAATTGCAGTTGAAGCGAGACCAATTTCACAGAATTGAAAACGCGAGTTAACAAAACACGACTCCAAGCCGCATTTTGTGTAGGCGCGTTTTGTAGTCGAAATTCTGCAATTTGCTCAGCCATTTCTCTTGTGTTCAGACTACTTTCCAACTATAAGTTGCAAGGGAATTCGGTGCACATGCTTCAAAAGACAAAAGGGCAGACAATATGACTTATTTTCAAGTCAAAAACCTTTGTTTTTTACTATCTTAACAAAAGGAGATTTGGAGAATCATAGCAGAAAATTTGGACTGGTGAGGAGAGGAGCTTTTCATCAGTTTATATGCAGAGACATTTGGGAGGTCAGAGATTATCATACGGGAGAAGTTTGGAGTTTGTAGAAATGTAATTCTTTCATTTCCTTAGTGTAGGATAGTTTTAGCTAGTTAGTTCATCTTTCTTGTATGTTAGCTACATGAAGAAGATGGAGGATGAAGAAGGCAAGGAGATGAACTCATGTGACAAGGGTTACATTCCTTCCAAACTCTTTATCTTTTATATTTGATTCTATTGTTGGTTAATATACAAGTCTGGATTTTATGTTATTTATGTGTTTCTAAAGTTTATGCCTAGAGTATGGATGAACTTTTTATCTTTTGTTAGTGATGTTTATTTGGTTATTTGGTGATATTATTTTGAGCAAGTTATTTATCACTTTTGATATTCTAATCAAAATTAACTGGCCATTAATTGTGATTATCTAAGGTGTTAAATTTGCAATGAAAATTGGAATTTAACACTAGTTCAAGGAAGTGATAAACATAGGGAGTTCACTCACGAAAGTAGAGGTGCACCTATGTGGTTTAAGTGACTTGTTTCATGTAACTTCATAGAAGAAATGAACTTGTAGTTAATTTCATAACTACGAGAGTAGGTATGGCTTAATTACAAATATAGTTGATTCACTACGAGAGTAGGTTTCACATACATTAGGAAATTACGCCATAACTAGTCAAGATAATAGCATTCACTTAACCGGTAATCTCATTTGCAAGAGTAGTAAGGAATTCCATATCTCTAGGAGCTTTCTAGTGTTATTTTCATTAATTTTATATTTCTGGTAGTCTAGATAATAAAAGAGTTCGAAAAACACTGGTAATTGCAATCTTCTCTATGGGATCGACCCTTAATACCCTATACTCGCTCACGATTCGTATACTTGCGATAAATCGTGTGTGGGTATTTAGGAATTATAAATGTAAAACTTGATTGTGAACGAACTTATTGTATATATATACCCCGCACACGTCAGTATTTGCACTAAATTTGCACTCTTTAAGTATTTAAGCACTTAATTTAGCAAGCATAAATGGTAAAATGTTGAAATGGAAGACATCTTTCAGAACTAAGCACTAAATTTTAAATTGACATATTTGCTCAGAGAAAAAAGGGTTAAAGTTAACACAACTCATAATGGTTTTTTTTTTCTTAGTGAAATCTATCAACTTGATCTTTGTAACTTTAAATTCACCTCATATTTACTGAAGAAAGATAATAATCAAATTAAACACAATAAACTAGGGTTATGAGTAAT
Source organism: Coffea eugenioides (assembly GCF_003713205.1). NCBI lineage: Eukaryota > Viridiplantae > Streptophyta > Magnoliopsida > Gentianales > Rubiaceae > Coffea > Coffea eugenioides. Next base: position 22,602,729 of record NC_040040.1, read on the forward strand.
ATCTATATTAGATAAACATAACAATTAAGATGTGGTTTCCCTTTAAAACATAGAACGCTGTATTGATGAATCAAGAATAAGTCTTGTTAAAATAAAACATTGAAACGGTTATTTACAATCAATACTATTTATGCACCCCATGTTTGTTCATAGGAACAAATTTGTTGTGCAAGAAAGCACAAGGTGAGGTAATATCAACAATCTAATGGTAAAAAAAAAAAACAGAAAATCTTCTTTTCCTAGCATTTGCAGTAACATTAGGTAGTCAACTTGTGAATTCAAGCCAAAAAAACATAGGTAATTAACTAGTGAATTTAAAACCCAAAATGAAAATTTAAAAGGAAAGAAATAAATGAAACAATAAAAAAAATGAGTTTCTCATTGGTCAACCAAGATTAGTACTTATAAGTGAATTGCAATAAGACGATGTGTCAATCCTGGGAAACATGCAGAGAAGGGAGTTGCAACTATCTATCTAATATCTGTTAGAAAACAACTTGAAATTTCTTGATTTTTCAGATTTGTTTATAATTTTTCAGATCTATTGTATCTGTTAAATTGTAGATTGGTAATTTTTAGTACATGTTTAACCTGCCAATAGGACAGTGATATAGGCCAAATCATGCTGGATGATTTCTAACAAGTTGTTAATGAAATTTGCTTTTTATCAAAAAGTCACAAACTTGATTTTTAAGTGATAATGATTTTTTACCTAAGCGAGGTCTATCAACTTGATCTTTGTAAATTTGAATTCATTCTGCGCATGGTACAAGGCCTTGTAGATATATTGAAGAAAGGCAACCATCAGATTAAACACAATAAACAATAGTTATGAGTATATTAGATAAATCTAACAATTAAGGTGGAGTTTCCCTTTAAAACAGCTTCTTACATACTAGGTAGAATGCTTTATCAACAAATAAAAAATAAGGGTCCTGTTAAAATAGAACTTCCAATTTGCAATCAATTCTATTTATCCATCCCAAGTTTATTGATGAGAAAAAAAATTACTGTGCAGGAAAGGAAAAGGTCAGGTTTTAATGAATGATGAAATTTCAACAAACAAAAACCTTGGACTAAACATCACTCGATTTCAATGTTTTGTTTACTTGGATGAGTTGAAAATTATAGCCTAAATAACTTGAAGATTTTGTATAAATTGACAAGTGTAACATTCATATTTTTAGCATGACGTGATCAATTAATAGTTTGTTAGGCACGCGTAGTGCACGTGCTATAGGGTATATTTAGTGACCAGAATTTCTATCCACTTTTACTGTGTATGCTTGGAAATTTTTTGGGGATTTCTGGATCCTACGAAGCATTTGAGCACAAAGCGACTTGAAAAAATTACAGATAAAAAAGTGGGACTGCGTTACAGAATTATGAAAATTTCTTTGCATGACTTAAGATACTGACCAAGAAACGCACAAAGAATCTTTTTTTGGAGAGTGGTTCTTATGATTTAACAATTTGAACTCATAAAAGAAATTTTAAGTTTGGTTGGAGAAAATTGACAAAAGGGTTCTTACTGTCGAAAAACAATAACAAAGTAAAAATAAATTAAAGAAAAGTCACCAAATGTATGTGCTTCAGTTGAATTGGTTTATGTTTATAGACGGAGAAAGAGCACAATAAACTATCAGAAAAAAAAGAGAGTATAACCCTAAGAAATGGTTTCAATGCATCTACTCAAAGAGTAATTTTTTCACATTAATTAGTTGAGTACCCTTTCATTTCCATAGATCATCGTATGCTAAGAGCCAGCTTAGACTGGTACTTACTTCTCTGCTCTATAAAAAAAGTTATAAACTGTTCTATTGATTTTTCGGTAGTTCCTTGCAAATATTATGGGTCATTTGTATATCTTTATTTTGTTATTTCTTTAGCCCATGCTTTTCATCTTTTACTCAACAGCCTTCTTTTATGGTTCGTTTTTGCCTGAGTGTGTTTTAGTGCCCCTTCCAATTGCTATTTATTTTAGTTTTGTCCCTTATTCATGTTAGATCCTCTGTCGGTTTTGTAAAAGGTCACAAGAGTAGGAAAAGTTAATTTTATATTTTTGTTCCTATTCTTTGTTTTTTATTTAAATCATATCCAATCTTTTAAAGGGTCACAAGACTAGGAAAAGTCAATTTTATACTTTTGCTCCTATTCTTTGTTTTTTTATTTAGACCTTAGTCATCAAAATTTCTCCCAATTGGCTTGGACTTGTGCTCCTATTCTTTTTGGAAGAAAGTTATGTTTAGAAAATTTAGTGCTAATTAATTAATTTAAATATTCTATGTTTTGTCATCAAATGTGTCTGAATATATTAAAATCTAAACTCATTAAGTTTAAATGTTGAATTAGATTATCAAATAGGTAAATAAGGGACAAAATAGATTTTTGGAAAAATGATTTTAAGTTTTTTGCTCTTCTTTTCCCTTGTGCTTTGTTGGCACAAAAAATTACAAAAATAGATGTTTAACACATATAGATACGAGTGGCAAGAAGATAGATATAAACTTAAATATCAGCATTTTCATTGGTTGACCAAGATTAATACTTGTAAGTGACTTGCAATATGATTATGCATCAAGTCAGTGATATCCATTTCATTTTGGAGGAGAAGCATCTGAATAATTAGGAAGACTACTCTGATTCAAGAATTTAAAATATCCTGTCCTTCACTCTCAACTTCCTCACTGCAACTTTGCCCCAACTTCTTCCAAGTGGTGAAACTTATTTTTAACAATTCCATTTATATTTGGTAACAAGTCAACCATTTTACAATTCATTGGCAAGTGAATCTCAAAAAACTCTTTCTTTTTTCCTCTTTTTAATTATGTTACTCTATATTAGTAATTATTTGGGTTATTCTCGAAAAGTGTGTGTTTAAACAACTTTTAGATTTGGCAAACGGTCGCCAACTTGGGGGCAACTCAACCGATTGTGATCAGTACACGAATTGCGCACATACTAAGACCATTTATGTATCGACTGAGCTAATCTGAAAATCAACATAATTGGAAGTATGTTGTTTTAAGAATGGAATAGATAATTGCCAATCTAAATAAGTGACAAAATAATTTTTCAGACTTTCATGGCAAAAAAAAATTATTATGCTTTTTAGATTGTTGATTTTAAATAAACAATTGTTTTGAATGAATAAAGTTGAGAAACTTTCAATTATACTTCTATGTAATATTCCAAATTAGGTTAAATAGCTAAGAAACTTCGAGGGCAGTTGATTTAAATCCGTTTCATCTTGTCTAACAGCATAGTTTAGGGTTTCAAAAATTGAGGTTGACGACTGAAGAAAAGTGTGTCGATACATATACATACATACATATACATATATATATATATATATATATATATGTATATGTGCATGTGTGTGTGCATGCATGCGCGTATATTTAAAATTTCCAACCAAGCACTAATATGTGTAGACTATTATAACATTAGGTAACCAACTTGTGAATTCAAGCCCAGAAAAGTTTAGGTAATTAACTCATGAATTCCAAACCCAACAAAAATTAAAAAGAAAAGTAATAAATACAACAATAAAAAAAAAGTGAGCATAATTGGTTGGCCAAGATTAGTATCTGTAAATGACCAGCAATATGACGATTTGTCAAGCCTAGGATCTTCATCTGAATAATTAGGAAGCCTGGTCTGGTTCAAGAATTTAAAACATCCACTCCTTTAACTCTCCAACTCAGACAACATCAGAAGCCATTGATGAGATTTTCCTAGCAAAAGATGACTATGCATTGCATTGTGTATCAAGAATGATGGGCTGAATTATTCTGCCATGGAAGTGAACGAAAGTGAAGAAACCGCCAGGGATGTCTCCAACGCGGAGAAAAGCTTTTGGTCTACGTTTTTCTCAAGAACATTTTTCTTTTTGGCTATTGATGATATGCGTGTGGTTGTAGTAATCACTTCATATAGACTTTTGAAAGAAACTAGACAAACAACCATCTTTCATCTCACTCATATTTATGATTATGTAATTTATTTTCACCAATATGTATTTGCTAAAGAAGCAATTTATTAGTAAAAGAAACTAAAATACTATAGACCAATTTTATTGTTCAATACTGCAGATGCCTTTGTGCAATTTGTGGTAGTCATTTTTTTCCCTATTTGTGGAGAAAATGTTTTTAAATCTGGTAGCAACATGTTAAAGTCAGCTTAAAGATTGTGCTACTTTCGTGCAAAAAATTAATTGAAGTAAAGTGCTAAAAATTAATTGATGAATGAAGGTAGTACATTGCTACAATTCATAATTTAAGTTGTAAGTTACAAACCAAAGATATTTCAAAGACGCAGTTTGCATTTAACCCTAAAAAAATAAAAATCAAGTACATTCAATATCACCATAAGTCAATAATCTGAGTCGAGATGATTGAAATGATATATAATAATGAAAAATAATATATTTTAAATCGATATGATTGAAATGATATATACTAATGAAAAATAATATATTTCAAAAGAAAGTGAAGTCTAGGAGAAACCGTCCACAGGGACACTCTTTTAGGCTTGATTTTCATGGTCTACATATATAATTGCAACTCAAAAAAGTATCTTTCGACTGAATTTCTATATTAACAAGTTTTTTTTGGTCCGTGGACTATTTGACAAAACAATACTAACACTTGACTCAATGGAACATAATAAGGAAGGAATATATTATGCATTAGCATATTAAATAAATATAACAATTCAATCCTCCATCTTTTTATTCTTACCATTCTAAGTGGACAAAATATTACTTGACTACAGGGGCGGAGCCAGAAAAAAATCTTAGTAGGGGCAAAAATAACACTAAAATTTTTTATCTACTCTTTTTCTAATTTTTTAAGCAAAAAAAAAAGTCTCATGCATAAAATCACCATTTCACAAGTTAAAATATTTATCAAATAACCCATTTATTAGTTATTATATTAACTAATCAATTTTCAAATTTCTTTAAAACAGTAATAGTCTCATGCTCTAGAAATATATTTGCAAACAAATTTAAAATAATAATAATAATAAGTAATTGTTTAGAACCTGATTTTGATGGTCTCCTAAAGTTGGTGAAAAGAGCTACAAAATGTGGCAGACCTAAGTCCTAGAAGATCAATTGATTCTGGTGCAATCTCTAAATAGGATGAAGTGATCAAAAGAAAGAGTAACAAGCTTTGGTTGTGGAAAAAAAAATGGCTCTCGTATGTATGTTGGGGAGTGGGGACAACCGAGAGCCAGATGAGGAAAGGGAAATTGGGGAGTGGGGACAAAGGAAGTAAATGATAATTGGATGAAGTGATAAAAAGAAAAAGTAGTTGGCTTGGGTGTGGAAGAAGAGGAGCCGGTTGTGAAGGGAAATGGGGGACCACAGGAGAAAAGGGAACTTGGAGAGTGGGGACCAGAAGGAATGACTGATATAATTGGAACTTGGCCCTGTTGGTGGGAAAATGGGAACTAGAGGAGGAAAGTAAATGATATAAATTTTGTGACCTATTCTTTCACATTTTTTCTAAAAAACATTCTGGGGGTACCTTTAAAATTATGTCAAAATTGTAGATGTATTATAGGAATTTAAGGGAGTCAGTGGGGGCCCGTGCCCCCAGTGCCCCCACTTTAAATCCGCCCCTACTTGACTACTCTCTCATGCGAAGCTTTGGAGAGCAATCATACCTTAAAAGTGCAAAACTGAAGTAAGAGATAGCATTGCTAATTAGCTATAAATATTGGCTTTAAGTCTTTAGGCAGAGAATTTGTAAAACATATGTCATACTAGTTTTCTTGTTTTATATAAAAGATCACATATATGTTTTTTTTTAAACCAAGATGCTTGGATTTTATTGCCTCAGAACAGTTCTTGAGAGGGACAGGAGCCTGACCTCAACGATATAAGACAAGTACAAGACACCTACTTACTTAACTCGACGTCGCCGAATAGACGAGTAGGATAGTTTATCCAACCTATATTCACCCCTAGCTACACCTAGTAAGTCCCTGAAATGTTCATAAATACATACCGATTCAACCAAGGCACACCCCAAATTGGCTAGAACATTCGCAACCTTATTGGCCTCGCGATAGCAATGTTTGAACTGTATACTCCCCTGAGAGAACTCGCAACACTGCTCAATCTCATAACTAATCGTCCATGGGCATTGGTAATCGTTCCTCAGAATCTTTATTAGCACTAGCGAATCCAACTCAACCACCAACTGCTGTAAAAATTCCTCTGGGCACATAACCTTAGCCCAAGCGCTAACGCTTTGGCCTCGGCCTGCAAGCTAGTAGCAACATCAAAGCAACCAGCGAAAGCGAAGATGAACTTCCCTGAGCCATCCCTAAGAATCCCCCCACCACCACTCAACCTCGGGTTTCCTTTTGAGCACCTATCTATGTTAAGTTTAAACATTGACAGCTATGGAGCCTGCCAATGAACTAGACGAAACTTAACCATATCAGGGCGTTGCTCCACCAAACCCAAGAATTGGGGCCAAGATGCAACCTGTTGTAATTCCCCAAATTTCATCCAGTATGCGTCTTTCAAGTTTTGAAAAATAGATCGACAAATAGATCGGACATCCTTGATAACCCCTTCAAACATTGTTGAATTCCTCGTCTTCCACAAATTCCAACACACAAATATGGGTAGGAGCCGAAAGACAAATGTTATCCTCGCGGACTTAGTAGGCTTGTACCACCAATTCTCCAACTATACGGTTAAATGCTCCTGCGCCAAGTTAAGACCAGAGAGAGATCCGAGAGGCCCAAAAAACTTCCAAACTGCCTTTGCGACATCACCCGACATGAATACGTGCTATAGCGTTTCAACACTAGACTCCAAACAGCAAAAGTATTTAGACGGTAAGTGAACACAATACCGAGTTAAAATATCATCCAAAGGCAACCGTCCCCGCAACAAACGCATCATGAAGAAGGAAATTTTTAGAGGGATGTGCGGATGTCAAACCTGACTGAACATGAAGGATGAGGGTTTAGCCTGTCGCACCTCTTGGAAGGCCGAGGATAATGAGAAACTCCCAGAAGATGACGCCGTCCATACCATCCTGCGCACCGAAGAAATACAGGGGATCGGCATGCCCACCACAGTCTGGACTAAATCAGGCGGAAGGACATGAGACAACAAGCGGCTATCCCATGTCCCGCACACAATAAAGTCATGGAAGAACAAATGATCCTGCACATCCGCTCGAAGATATAATGCACCTGACCCAGTCCAGTTGTCATACCAGAAGTGACAAAAACCATTATAAAATCTCCAAAGTATAAATAACTCCACAAATCCCCTAATATCCAACATGCGGTGCCATGTTGCTAAACTAGGAGATCTCAGGGCAACCTGACACGGGTGAGTATCATGACAATATTTGGCTCGCATGAACATAGCCCACAGTGAGAGATTCTGCCTAAAGGTCCACAACAACTTGCAGGAGAAAACTCTATAAGTGTCATCAATCGACCGAAATCCAACACCACCCTCCTCTGGTGGGAAGCATAAGTCTCTCCACCGCACCCAATGAAACCTCCCAGACTCTTCAGTCGTCCCCCACAATAAATTTGCACATACCCGCTCAATCATATGAAATATACTTTTTGGCATGACCCCTACAGCCAAGAGGTGGATGGGGATATTCGAAAGCATGTGCTTAATCAAAATGATCTTCCCACCCGATGACAAAAGCCGAGTCTTCCAGGAGAGGACTTTATCAACCATTCGCTGGCTCAGATCCGCAAAATAAGATCCCTTGCACCTGCCGGTATACAATAGAAGTCCCAAATACCGAATGGGGAACCCTCTTCTCGAAAATTTAGTAACTCGTTCGATGATACCCTGACGAGCCATTGGGACACTTGGATGAAGCAGGAATCCACTCTTACTAGTGTTCACCAATTGACTCGATGCCTTTTGATATACCTCTAACACTCGCATAATTTTCTTTAACGAAGAGGCCGACCCATTGGCAAAAATTATTATGTCATCTGCAAAGGCCAAATGAGAGATGGTAGGATAGTGTCTTGGCACTTTATAACCCACAAAATTCGATTGGGAATATAATAAATTCAACCCTCTAGACAAAACCTCAACTCCAATAATAAATAAGGGCGGTGACAGGGGATCACCCTGTTGAAGGCCCCGGCTAGACTTGAAAAAGCCATACAGAACTCCATTAACAAGCACTGAGAACCAAACATTTGATAACAACCGTCACACCGTATCCATAAACCTTTCCTCAAATCCAAAGCGGCGCAACACTCTAATAATAAACATCCATGACATCCTATCATACGCTTTCGCCATGTCCAGTTTAAGCACTACATTCCATCCCCTACATTTTTTTCCAATATCTGTAATCAACTCTTGAGCCAGGAGAAAGTTGTCCGACAGAGTCCGACCCTGAACAAAATCACTTTGCTGAGGAGAAATAATCCGAGGCAAAATCGGAGTTCGGCTGACCAAAACTCGAGAGATGACTTTATTCAAAAAGTTACATACACTGATAGGACGAAATTGAGAGAAGGAATGCGGATTTAGGACCTTTGGAATGAGAACAATTGAGGTAGCTATGACAAATCAAGAAAGTTCAGTTCCACAAAAAAAACTGAGAATCGCTTGAAAGATATCAGGACCGACCACCTCCCAAGCAAAGGTAAAGAACTTTCCAGTGAAGCCATCTGGGCCTGCTGCACTGTCACCATCCATAGAGAAGACCACCCTCGTAACCTCATCGAAAGAAGGGACCTCTTCCAGACAGTTATTATCAATTTCGGAACTCAAGTTGGGAATAACATGGACTAGTCTAAAGTTTGAAGAAGACTCCACCGATAATAAATCATCAAAAAACTTCACGGCTTCCATCCCGATTGTGGCATCATCAGTAATCCAAGTGCCCTGGGAGTCTCGAATGCTGTGAATTGTTGCCCGATATCTTCGCTCTTTCACCACTAAATGGAAAAATATAGAATTATTATCCCCGTGCTAGATCCACTTAACCCTGACTTTTTGTTTTTAGAATTGTTCCTCTACAGTCAGGACCCGTCGCAATTCAGCTTGTACCCGTTTCAACTCAACAAAATTCTCCTCCGAGCTATCTACCTGGATCTGAAGCTCAGCCCGGGCCACGGCTGCCTCGGCCCTCTTCACGTTGAGAAAAACATCTCCAAACGTCTCCTTATTCCATTGCTGAATAGCATGAGAGACTCTCTTCAGTTTGGTCCATACGCGATAAATCGGAGAGCCACTGACATCACCTTACCAAGCCATCTTCACTACATCCAACAGACTATCCTTAGATGTCCACACGTTAAGAAATGTAAAAGTGCGAGACTTATTGTCCAACCTGATAGAGAAGGAAAAGAGAAGTGGGCCATCGTCAGAGGGCTTCCGCACCAAGTGGGAGACAACCATCGAGGTCGAATCGTTTAAACACGCATTGTTAAGTAATACCCGATCTAGGCGCTTCCAGATTCTTGCTCGCCCATGTCTATTATTACACCAAGTGAAGATGGACCCAGAGAACTGTTAATGCGCAAATTAGGCAGTTTATTTGTTAATATTTTCCCCTTTATTTTGACCAAATGTTGTGATAATTTGCTAGATTCTACTTATATTTGAATTTTTGTGTGATTTCTAGGAACTTCAAGTCAATTGAGGCAGAAAAGGAGAAATTGAAGCCTAATTGAGGAAATTCCATTAAGAAAATCTTGATACAAGTTTCTTAGTTGATACTTGAAAACCGCTACATCAGGGATGATGGGGTGTTGATGATTGTTACTGCATCAAGTTAGCAAGCGTTTTGGGCTTTTGCTTTTGGTTAGTTTACAACAAAGAACAGTACAACTGATGCAGTAGAAAGCCCGCATCCCATTGAGCTTCAATTGCACACGAGGCCCATTTTTGGAAAAAAAATAAAGAAATGCTAAAGAAGCCCTGGGGGGACGCTAGGTAAAACAAGACCTCTGGTTCAACTGAAGAGGATTAGAAAAAAGAAAAAGGAGAAAACGGCAGGGGAGAAGACTCTGAAAATCAACGCAGGCCATTCTGTTCCGTTCCGTTTTTCCTTCCTTTTCCCAATTTATTTTCCTTTTTCAATTAAGAACTCGAGTAGTACTTTTGGCTGCAATTCAACTATGAGGAGTGGCTAATTTCTTCATCTAGTCAGAGGTTAAATCGAAGCTTTGGTTCGACAAAACTGTGAGATCGAATTGATTTGCCTACGTTCTTTAATTTGCAAGTATTTATATATTTCCTGTTCACTTATGCATATGATTATTTCTTGCAATTAAATACTTGATCACTGTTTAATTGTGTGAGTAATTAACAGCCATCTAAGAGTGCTCAATCCGTAATTGTTGGGTAATTTTAGTGCATGTGGCAAGTGACATGATTCAATTGTAGTAGAAACTTTTGAATTGTTGTTGCGAAAATATATGATATAGCCTAAATAAACCGAGCGTGTGTGTTTGTTGGTTATAATTGGTGGCCAGTCTAATAATTAATGCTGTCAATAGGTTAAATCTTAAGAGCGTGTTTAGGACTGCTTAATTGGCTAGGGCAATAACCATAGAGTTTGTTGTGGTTATCGAATCAGGAAGGTCAGGCAGGTTGTCAGAGCTTGTTGACAACCATAACCAGTTTATTTGTAAATGAAAGATTTTATCTCTGCATCTGTGATCAATGATTCGAACCATTAGTGGAGATTATACCTTTGACTAGAGATTTTCCTTCCGTTAATTTACTTTCTATTTATTGTTATTTATTTTATCTGCGATTGTCTTATTTTTAATTTGAGCAATTAAATTAGGTAGTTTCATATCAATCCCCCCATTTTTATTTAATGTTACATTCATTCAAAATAAATTCTCAAGTCCCTGTGGATTCGACTCTTCTCACTGCTATATTCGAATTTTATCTTTCACGTAATTAAGATACTTTGGTATATCGGATCAAGCAAACTCTGGTACCAGGGTGAAGCTAGTAACCCATTGCACAGCCTAAGTCCCTGCTCCAGTACCATAGTGGACTTAATTCGTGACTTAAGAGTAGGAATTTTATTTTTGCTGGTTTGACACCCACCAAATTTTGGCGCCGTTGCCGGGGACTTGGTGTCAAAATAAATTTATTTTCTTTGTTTATTTTTATTTTTATTGTTACTGGTTTATGCCTAGATCTTCTCGTACAGGTGAACTGCAATATAATCCTGAGATAGAGAAGACTGCTCGTGCATTGAGAAAAGCAACAAGAGAACGAGCAGAGGCATCCTCCTCATCTACTGGATGTAATTCAGTAGTAGATTTTGTGGATTCATTTAGTGAGACGAAAGAGATAAATAGCACCATGGCTAATGAACGGACATTGAGAGAATTGGCTGCACCAGATTTAAATCAACAGCCTCTATGCATTACTTATCCTACATTAGAGGTTGCATTTGAGTTAAAATCTGGACTAATCCATTTACTTCCTTCTTTTCATGGCTTACCAGGTGAAGATCCCCACAAGCATCTCAAAGAATTCCATGTGGTTTGCTCGACAATGAAACCCCAGGGAGTCACAGAGGAGCAAATTAAATTAAGAGCCTTTCCATTTTCCTTAGCCGATAAAGCTAAGGATTGGCTCTATTATCTGCCCTCTGGGTCAATATCCACATGGACAGACATGAAGAAGCATTTTCTAGAAAAATTCTTTCCTGCATCCCGAGCTGCAAGCATTAGGAAAGACATCTGTGGAATTCGACAATTCAATGGAGAGACTCTACATGAATATTGGGAAAGATTCAAGCAACTATGTGCTAGTTGTCCTCATCATCAAATTCCTGACCAACTCCTCATCCAGTATTTTTATGAGGGTCTGTCCCAAACTGACAGAAGAATTATTGATGCTGCCAGTGGGGGCTCCTTAGTGAATAAAACACCCACGGAGGCAAGAAATTTGATATCGAGTATGGCTGCAAATGCTCAACAATTTGGAGACAGGCAGGATAACACGACTCGTAGAGTCAATGAGGTAAGTAATTCTTCAATAGAGCAAAGATTAGATTGTCTAACTTCTTTGGTTGAAAAGTTAGCTATAGGACAAATGCAGCAATTGAAAACATGTGGAATCTGCTATGGTTCGAGTCATCCAACAGATATGTGCCCCACACTCCAAGATGATTCGACTGAGCAGGCTAATGCAGTTGGATTTCCAGGACCACCTCAGAGGCGGTATGATCCCTATGCAAACACCTATAATCCAGGATGGAGGGATCATCCTAATTTTAGTTATGCAGCAAGGCCACCAGGATTTCCACAACAGCCACAATATCAACCTAGACCTCAACTTTCACAGCAACAACCTGCTCCTAAATCAGGTATGTCACTTGAGGATATTGTGAAATCTTTGGCTACTAACACTCAACAATTTCAACAGGAGACGAAAACTAGCATTCATAATTTGGAGAATCAAATGAGCCAGTTAGCTTCCACAGTCAATAGATTGGAGTCCCAATTATCTGGAAAGCTACCTTCGCAGACAATTGTCAACCCCAAGCAAAATGCCAGTGCCATCACATTAAGAAGTGGCAAAGAGTTGCCTGAGCCGAGCAAGAGAATTTCTGAACAAGCAATCGAGGAAGAGCTCGAAAAAGAGGGGAATGTGTCTCAACCTAGGGCCTTGGAACAACCAGATTTTGGAGAAAAATCAACACAAGTGGTTACACCTCCGCCTCCATTTCCTAGTCGACTGGCAAAGTCCAAAAAGCAAGAGCAAGAACAGGAGATTTTGGACACTTTTCGAAAAGTTGAGGTAAATATCCCTCTTTTAGATGCAATTAAGCAAATTCCTAGATATGCTAAATTTTTGAAGGAGTTATGCACTGGTAAGAAAAAGTTGAAAGGAAACGAGAAAGTGCATATGGGAGAAAATGTCTCGGCAGTTCTGCAGAAAAAATTGCCTCCTAAATGCAAGGACCCGGGTATGTTTACTGTCCCTTGTAAAATAGGCAATATTAAAATTGAAAAAGCTATGTTGGATTTGGGTGCTTCGATAAATGTTATGCCTCGTTCTATTTATAATTTGATGAACTTTGGGCCTTTAAAAGAGACGGGCGTAATAATTCAACTGGCTGATCGATCAAATGCCTATCCTGATGGAGTTTTGGAGGATATTTTAGTGCAAATTGATAATTTGATTTTTCCTGCAGATTTTTATGTGCTTGATATGGAGGATGATAATTCTAATTCATCTCCAATACTGTTAGGGAGACCATTTTTGAAAACTGCTAGAACAAAAATTGATGTTTTCACTGGCACATTGACTATGGAATTTGATGGTGATGTTATTAAATTTAGTATTTATGATGCCATGAAATATCCTGGTGAATCTCATTCAATTTTTGTTATAGATGTAATTGATTCTTTGGCGCAGCAAAATTTTGAATTTAATAATGACGATGCGTTGAAGGTTGCTATTTCTACTGGTCTCTGTCAGGAAAATTTGCAAAAGATAAAAGGGAAGTTTGTTTTTCCTTTTGAATTGCAGGAAGTTATTTTTGAATTGAATTCTCTTTGTCCAGAATTTTCCAATGTGTCTTACTTGGAATTACCTTTGTCTCATTCACAGCTTTTGCCATCTATTGTGCAAGCCCCGAAGGTGGAATTAAAGCAGTTACCGGATAATTTAAAGTATGCATTCTTGGGAGATGGAGATACACTCCCAGTAATAATTTCCAGTAAATTGACTGCTTTAGAGGAAGAAAAACTAATTCGGGTGTTGAAGGACCACAAGGAGGCAATAGGATGGACAGTGGCTGACATAAAAGGATTAAGTCCAGCCACTTGCATGCATCGCATCTTGTTAGAAGATGGTGCTAAGCCTTCGAGAGAGGTTCAAAGGAGATTGAACCCACCAATGATGGAGGTAGTGAAGAATGAAGTTTTAAAACTTCTTGACACAGGTATAATCTATCCCATTTCGGATAGTAAGTGGGTAAGTCCTGTTCAAGTAGTTCCTAAAAAGACAGGAATTACTGTTATTGAAAATCCTAAAGGTGAGTTAGTGCCCACTCGAGTTCAAAATGGGTGGAGAGTTTGTACCGATTTTAGAAAATTAAATGCATTAACTCGTAAAGATCATTTTTCATTGCCTTTTATTGATCAGATGTTGGAAAGGTTGGCAGGAAAATCTCATTATTGCTGTCTTGATGGTTGAAGAGGTGAATTCTGACCGGCTAGAGTGAACCGAAAGTTGGGAATGCTACAGTTGAAGAGGTCACTGCGGTCTTCGTTACCTGCTTAAATTACAAGAGGGGCTGAATCCCCCGGTAGAACTCCGAAACTCAAGTCAGTTCGAAATTAGAAAAAATAGTTTAAGAGAGAATCAGTGTATAGTTTTGTTACCAGAAAGATTGATCGTCCTCCTCTTAGTAGAAGTCTTGAATATTTATAGAGGATGGACAAGAAAAAGGGACTGCTTGCACAGGTCCCTAGAGATCTGACAAGGTCAGCGTATCAAGGTGACTTGATGGGCTCTGCGGAAAGGTGCGCCGGAACAGTCAGGTGTCAGGCGGCGCATGTCAGAGCAGCTTTGTCAGAAGTGTCAGAGGTGTCAGGGGTGTCGGAGATCATGTTCCACAACTCCGGTTGCCAGGTCATTATACTTCACCTCGGCTTTATGAAGGAAGGCATTGGCCGAGGCAGTAGAAGGGCCGAAGTCACTCCTGATGGTGATAGGCCGACGTGGTCGGAACCGATCTACCTCAGGACGGGACCCCAGCACTATCCGAGCTGGAAATACCCTCCACAATGGTTTTTCAGGTTTTCTACAAATTCCAGTGGCGCCTGAAGATCAAGAGAAAATCACATTTACTTGCCCTTTTGGTACATTTGCCTATAGACGAATGCCTTTTGGTCTTTGTAATGCGCCTGCTACATTCCAAAGGTATATGGTTAATATATTTTCTGATTATGTGGAGAATATCATAGAAGTGTTTATGGATGATTTTACTGTCTATGGTAATTCTTTTGATGAATGTTTAACTAACCTCACAAAAATTCTTAAAAGGTGCATTGAGACTAATCTTGTCTTAAATTATGAGAAATGCCATTTTATGGTAGACCAAGGCATAATTTTAGGCCATGTGGTATCTGCAAAAGGAATTGAGGTAGATAAGGCTAAGGTAGAAATTATCAAATGTTTACCTTACCCTGCAAGTGTGCGGGAAGTTCGCTCTTTTCTTGGCCATACAGGTTTTTATAGGCGTTTCATCAAAGATTTTTCAAAGATATCCCATCCTCTATGCAAATTACTTCAAAAGGATGTGGTATTTCATTTTGATGATAATTGCAAGAGTGCATTTGACACGCTCAAGGGATCATTGACTTCAGCACCAATGGTTCGACCACCAAACTGGAGTCTTCCTTTCGAGATAATGTGTGATGCCAGCAATTTTGCTGTTGGTGCAGTACTTGGCCAGAAAGAGGGTGGAGCTTCTTATGTCATTTATTATGCCTCGAGGACCTTGGATGGTGCCCAGTGCAATTATTCGACTACGGAAAAGGAGCTTTTAGCTATTGTTTTTGCTTTAGAAAAATTCCGTTCTTATTTACTTGGCACTAAAGTCATTATTTATTCTGACCATGCAGCTTTGAAATATTTGCTCAACAAGAAAGAGGCCAAACCACGACTTATAAGGTGGATTCTCCTACTCCAAGAATTTGATCTGGAAATTAAAGACAAAAGGGGTGCTGAAAATATGGTTGTTGATCACCTCAGTCGTTTGATCAATAGTGAAGGACCTGCTCCCTTGAAGGATAATTTTCCAGATGAGCATCTTTTTGTAGTTCAAAAGACAACTCCCTGGTATGCTGATTTAGTGAATTATCTTGTTACTAGAACGCTACCTAATGATTTGTCTAGAGCTCAAAAGGAAAAAATTAAAAGTGATGTTAAATATTATGTGTGGGATGAACCATACTTGTGGAAATATTGTTCTGATCAAATTATTCGCAGGTGTGTGTCTGAAGAAGAGGTTCCATCAATTTTATCTTTTTGTCACTCATATGCGTGTGGTGGACATTTTGGCCTAAGCGAACTGCAAGAAAGGTTTTAGAGTGTGGTTTATTTTGGCCAACTTTGATTAGTGATGCATACTTATTTTGTAAATCATGTGCAAATTGTCAAAAGACAGGTAATTTAAGCCATAGAGATCAAATGCCTCTTACTCCTATACTGGTTTGTGAAATTTTCGATATATGGGGTATAGATTTTATGGGTCCATTTCCTTCCTCTTTTGGTAATATGTATATATTACTTGCAGTTGATTATGTCTCAAAGTGGATAGAGGCTAAGGCAACTAGGACTGACAATGCTAAGGTTGTAGTTGATTTTATTAAATCTCATATTTTTGTCAGGTATGGCACGCCAAGAGCAATTATCAGTGACCGAGGGACACACTTCTGCAATCGAGTAATGGAAGCATTGTTGAAGAAATATGGCGTCACTCACCGGGTTTCTACGTCCTATCATCCGCAGACTAGTGGTCAAGCAGAAATCTCCAATAAAGAAATCAAGTCGATACTTGAAAAGACGGTGAATCCCAATAGAAAGGATTGGAGTTTGCGCTTAGATGATGCACTTTGGGCTTACCGTACAGCTTTTAAGACCCCCATAGGTATGTCTCCTTACCGATTAATTTTTGGCAAACCTTGTCATCTACCTGTGGAATTGGAACATAGGGCATATTGGGCAGTTAAAAATTACAATATGCGGATGGATGAAGCTGGAGAACACAGGAAGTTGCAATTGCAAGAGTTGGAGGAAATCCGAAATGATGCATATGAGAGTTCTAGCATTTACAAGGAAAAGACAAAAGCATTTCATGATAAAACAATTTCGAGGAAAATTTTTTGTATTGGTCAAAAAGTACTTCTTTTTCACTCTAGACTTAAACTTTTTCCTGGTAAATTGCGTTCTCGTTGGATTGGACCTTTTATTGTGACTAATGTGTTTCCTCATGGTGCAGTACAAATTCAAAGTCTTCACACTGACAAGATTTTTAAGGTTAATGGTCATCGTCTCAAACCTTTTTATGAAGGATTTGAAGTTAATAATGTTGAGGAGGTGACCCTTGCAGTGCCTGAACTCTCTGATTGAAGCATTATTTTGTCTAGCCAAAGACATTAAAGAAAGGCGCTGCGTGGGAGGCAACCCAAGAGTTATTGTTTTTAGTAGTTTGATTGTGTTTGTTGATTTGTTAAAAGTGATTTACGTGATATAATTTCTTTGTGATAGGTAGGATCAAATAAAGCAGCAGCTGTTGGCCCTCGCCGAGATCAGCAGCGAACCTTCAACCATCAGCAGAATCTCCGAGCAGTCGGTCCTCGTACGGAGCAGATCCAACAGATGGATCGACGTTTGTCCCGCATGGGTCAGAACCTGGCAGCTTATTTCGAGCACCTTCGTTTCCAACCTCCTTTTCCACCGGAAACTTAGTATTTCTTCAGGGGAGTATTTCTTTCTTTCTACACTTTATTTTTATTTTTTCCTTGAGGACAAGGCAATGTTTAGGTGTGGGGGAGGGAGATCATGTTGATTTTAATTTCTAGTTTGGTTTTCTTTCAAAAAAAATGAAAAAGAGAAAAAATTTTAAGTATTTTTGGTCAGTTTTTGAGTTAATTCGTCTAGTTTCTGATTTTTCAAGACTTTTTGAGATTCGTATTGATTCAGTCAAGGTGGAAGTGTGAATGGTATTCTATTGCTAGTGCAAGTAATGTGTTTTCTTGACTATTGATTCAAATGAAGGGTGTTTAAAAATTTGACATATTTTCATTTTTTTTGTGAGCTTTTGGGTCTAATGAGCATTACATTTATAATTGCTCTATTTGCTTTGAATGAGTGATATCACACATGATTTGATATTCTAGAACTTGTTTTGTTATGCATGTCGAGACCATGTTTGAATTTGAGGCATTAATATGAGAAGGGCAATTAGGTTTAACCCCTTTTGACTTTCTAAAAGCCTACCTTGATCATATTTCACCTAGTTAACCAATCTGAGCCTTGACTGTTTCTTTGTCTGATACCCAAATTTGCACCCTAAGCCTTTTTATTTGAACTTTATTATTGAACCTTGAGTCAAAAGGATGCCTGAGTTTTATTGCGTGAAAATTATCAAGTATTGCTACAAGGATTTGGCAGTTGTGTTTATCTTTCAAGTTTAGTTATGTTTTGCTGCACAAAAACAAAAACAAAAACAAAAAGACAAAAACAAAAAAAACAAAAAAAAACAAAAAAAAACAAAAAAAATATGGAAGTGTCCTTGTAGTAGTGTTGAGAAAGTTGGGTTGATGCCTGTGTGAAGGTTCTTATGTAGAGTTGGCTTCGATTGTTGATGTGCCTTGGAGTTAGGGGATTGAAAAAAAAAGGGCGATTCATTTCATGCAATGAGCTATTGGTATTTCTTTTGATATTATTAGCCTAAAGGTCCATTTTGTCTAACATTTAACCCAAGCCCCATTACATCCTTATTAAAAGACCCTTTGATTTTTGTATCAAGTTCATTAAAGTGGTGGAGATTTGATATATTAGCAAGCATATGGTAAAATCATTCCATGTTGTTGATTTGAGTGATATAAACATCCTTTCCATATTTTGAGTGGTTGAGTGTATACACTGCTATCCATGTGAGGTTTGTCAAGTTTTTAACATCCTCATTTTGGTGAAATTGTTGAGAAGATGTGACACTTGTGCAAGTTTATGGAGCTATTCAAGTATTTGTGATCTTGACTGTGATTTTTGGGTAGTGAATGCTTGAGGGCAAGCATTGTCTTGGTGTGGGGGAATTTGTTAATGCGCAAATTAGGCAGTTTATTTGTTAATATTTTCCCCTTTATTTTGACCAAATGTTGTGATAATTTGCTAGATTCTACTTATATTTGAATTTTTGTGTGATTTCTAGGAACTTCAAGTCAATTGAGGCAGAAAAGGAGAAATTGAAGCCTAATTGAGGAAATTCCATTAAGAAAATCTTGATACAAGTTTCTTAGTTGATACTTGAAAACCGCTACATCAGGGATGATGGGGTGTGGAAACCATCCAGGAGTATTCATCTATAATGGTTGATGATTGTTACTGCATCAAGTTAGCAAGCGTTTTGGGCTTTTGCTTTTGGTTAGTTTACAGCAAAGAACAGTACAACTGATGCAGTAGAAAGCCCGCATCCCATTGAGCTTCAATTGCACACGAGGCCCATTTTTGGAAAAAAAAAGAAAGAAACGCTAAAGAAGCCCTGGGGGGACGCTAGGTAAAAGAAGACCTCTGGTTCAACTGAAGAGGATTAAAAAAAGAAAAAGGAGAAAACGGCAGGGGAGAAGACTCTGAAAATCAACGCAGGCCATTCTGTTCCGTTCCGTTTTTCCTTCCTTTTCCCAATTTATTTTCCTTTTTCAATTAAGAACTCGAGTAGTACTTTTGGCTGCAATTCAACTATGAGGAGTGGCTAATTTCTTCATCTAGTCAGAGGTTAAATCGAAGCTTTGGTTCGACAAAACTGTGAGATCGAATTGATTTGCCTACGTTCTTTAATTTGCAAGTATTTATATATTTCCTGTTCACTTATGCATATGATTATTTCTTGCAATTAAATACTTGATCACTGTTTAATTGTGTGAGTAATTAACAGCCATCTAAGAGTGCTCAATCCGTAATTGTTGGGTAATTTTAGTGCATGTGGCAAGTGACATGATTCAATTGTAGTAGAAACTTTTGAATTGTTGTTGCGGAAATATATGATATAGCCTAAATAAACCGAGCGTGTGTGTTTGTTGGTTATAATTGGTGGCCAGTCTAATAATTAATGCTGTCAATAGGTTAAATCCTAAGAGCGTGTTTAGGACTGCTTAATTGGCTAGGGCAATAACCACAGAGCTTGTTGTGGTTATCGAATCAGGAAGGTCAGGCAGGTTGTCAGAGCTTGTTGACAATAATAACCAGTTTATTTGTAAATGAAAGATTTTATCTCTGCATCTGTGATCAATGATTCGAACCATTAGTGGAGATTATACCTTTGACTAGAGATTTTCCTTCCGTTAATTTACTTTCTATTTATTGTTATTTATTTTATCTGCGATTGTCTTATTTTTAATTTGAGCAATTAGATTAGGTAGTTTCATATCAATCCCCCCATTTTTATTTAATGTTACATTCATTCAAAATAAATTCTCAAGTCCATGTGGATTCGACCCTGCTCACTGCTATATTCGAATTTTATCTTTCACGTAATTAAGATACTTTGGTATATCGGATCAAGCAAACTCTGGCACCAGGGTGAAGCTAGTAACCCATTGCACAGCCTAAGTCCCTGCTCCAGTACCATAGTGGACTTAATTCGTGACTTTAGAGTAGGAATTTTATTTTTGCTGGTTTGACACCCACCAAGAACCCTGCATCATGCACACCAGCGTCTCCCATGAATTGGGAAGCTCCAAGCCCTGAGATGGTTGAAACGACCGACCTCCCTTTTTCTCATTCGGAGATAAAATAAGGTTAAAATCCCCCACAATATACCATAGCTCGTGACAAGGCTTGTCGCGAAGCAAAGCAGGCCATAGCCTCCTCCTTTCCGCAATAGTACATTTAGCATGAACAAAGGAAACAATAAAAGGACAGGATCTATGGGGATGATAAAATGAGATGGACAAGTATTGGTCAGACTCCCCAACAACCATGGAGGTAAAAGGAAATCTAAAGAAAATTCAAAGATCCCCTGACGGGTTAGAGATCACATGATCAAAATTCAAACGCACACGAATTGATTCCATGTCTCTTGTCGAGAGTTTAGGTTCATAGATCCCAACCACCGACAACTTGTGTAACAAAATTAATTTTTTGAGCCTTCGTAAATTTGGAGATCTAGAAATCCCCTGAATATTCCAAAAAAGTGCACTAATCATTAGATAAAGCATGAAAAGAATTTTGAGAGTTGTGTTTCACCGACCTGAGCTCTCTATCCGAAGGAAAATTGGCCCGTATGCCACGACCCCGAGTTGTTCAACACCCCTACTCCAGTGCCGATAACTGGTCTACATTCAGGTGATAGGTCACTGAATGAGAACACTCTAGTACAGTACCTTGTGGATTTGGCAATCGAGGAGACAAACAGCCCGCACTAATGGGTTCTTCAGGCAAAGAATCGTCTGTTCCTTCGGAGTCGTCATCGCCATCCTCCGTTGCTTGAGAGTCTTCCTCCACTACCCGATCAACCATGTCATGGATGATACTAGTAGCCGCCGCCTTCAACGCATCATCAACCATAGAGGGTAGGGAAACTGGAAACGGAAGGACAACCTCCCAACTAGCGACTTGTTCAGCAGCAAGAACGGGAGCCGCGGCAGAGCCTACAGGTTCTGATGGCAGCGGCAGCTCTACCTCCTTGTGTAAGAGGATGTCACCCATAGCTGGGGTAGGAGACGTAGCATCCCCAGTTAGCACCTGAACCGTGCCTAAGTGAGGGAGTACCAAGTCATGCGTTTGATCGGGACTTTCGCGACAGGCAGCTCCACAGCCGCTGAAGCAGTAGCGGATGACGATTCTACCAACATCTCCTCGTCTTCTTGTAGCTGCCCAGCAGGCTCCGTCGTCATCACAGGAGGCAACGAGACCACCCCACACTGATCCTCCATAGAAGAGGTCACCACAGGTTCTGCTGAAGAAGGTGCCATATCCTTAGCAGCAAGAGCCGAGCCGGTCTGCTTAGCCATCTCCTTCCATTGTATGCGTGGGTCAGATTTTGATAATCCCTTGGACCGGAGCTCTGGCTTTTTAACGTGGCACTCGGCCTCTTCATACCCCTGGCAATAGCAATGGGAGCAATAGCTCGGCAAGTGATCATGTAATAATGGCTGCCAAAAACCCAGGCCCTCACCTAGTTGTAGCCATATACGGGATGGTAATTCCTTTAACAAATAAACCTCAACACATACTCTCGCTACACTAGGACGGGTGAGATTAGACGTTGCAGAATCGACGAAGAGAGGTCGCCCCAAACATGAAACAATCTGAAACAAAAATTGTTTATCAAATAGGTGGACTGGAAGCTTGGCCAGATTGAACCAAACTGGAGCGAGTGAAGATTTCCTGTCAACGTGAAAACTTGTAGACCATTTGAAGACACGCATTGGACACCCAACCACATACCAAATACTCCTTGTCCAAACCCGTAAGAAATCCACCTCGTTGTGCAACCTGATCAGGACATGCCGAGCGTCAAGCAACCCAATGGAAAACGAGTCATGCAAGTCGAGTAACGTAAAAAATTTTCGCACAACCTCCATTGCTGGCCGCTGTCTGGAGAACTTTCCGACCAATGAAAATCGAAAGGGAGTCGCTATGGACTCCATAGCTGCTATAGAAAAAGATATGGCCGGCTCTCCACGATGGGTCATAGAGGTTGCCTTAACCTGAAGGCTGGGGAAAGGCGCTGAAACGAAGGAAAATAGCTCAGAGAATGTTTTCTTGCGAAACCCAGGTGACGTAGAAGGAGGTTGCCCACCATCCGGAGGTGGCTGAGCAACCATGGCAGCCATAGAGGTTGCAGCGATCGGGTTCACAAAGTGATCAGTCCATAAGTTGAAGATGAAGCTTCTCTATTGATCTTCTGTGCCTTTGATGGGTTGGAGGTAATGAAAGGAAAAACAAGTGATGAATGAAGTAGGAGAAAAGGTTTTGGGTGTTGTCCTTAACATACGTGGAGAACCCAAAAGGTTATAGGACCAAAAGCAAATTATTTTTCTTATTAAGGCATATTAAC
Organism: Coffea eugenioides; assembly: GCF_003713205.1. Lineage (NCBI taxonomy): Eukaryota > Viridiplantae > Streptophyta > Magnoliopsida > Gentianales > Rubiaceae > Coffea > Coffea eugenioides. The sequence continues at coordinate 22,625,528 of NC_040040.1, forward strand.
AAACATAAACAAGGCAAAACTTAAGTCTATACGGTTCAATGAGTTTGGACAGATAAGAACTCCCAAAATGTACCAACAACCAATTAGAAAAGCTTTAAGATAAATAAAGAAAGATGAAGGGAAGACAAGCTTCAAAATATTGATGAAGAATCAAGTGGATGTCACGAGGGAGAGTCTGTTGCTTGGAGACCAAAAAGCATCCTCCAATTCATATTCAAGTATGTTCAACAAAGTTGGATTTTCTGGGATTAAACCCGTCGATCACATATATGTACAATGCAAGTACTTAATTTTAAAATTTGGTAGATCAATAGTGAAAATTAAAATAAAATAGTTAATTTGAAATTTTGGAAAATTTAGCTAATAAGAGATTTTGCTTAACACAGCAATAAAATTTTAACAATGTAAAAGATAACACTAGTACAATTAGTGAGAAATAATCAACTAAACAACAACGCAAGATTAAAAATATTCAAAGATGAACAAAATTTTCATAATGCAAAAGTTAGTAGATGCGGCAATGAAATTTTATCAAGATTTTAGGGGGCAGAGGGTAAAAGAAAGACTTTCAATAAAAATTATTAAAATTTTCTAGGAGCTAAAAAGAAATCTCAAAACTTGGGCAGAAGGGACTGGGGCGGATGTGCTGCCGCAGGCCCCCCGTCCCTCCACCATTTGATGTTGAATTTTTATTAGCTATTTTTGTTTTGATTTTCTATTATCATTTTTTCTTAATATGGACAATCCTTTTTTGCTTATAATGTTCATAATGTGAATTATTTTCTGGAGATGATATTCCTGACTTCTAATTTATTTATTGGTTTATTTGTTTCGTAGGTAGGTACCCTGTTGAAATGAGTTGAAATTTTGGTGATTTTTCTTATTCGGGATAATCATTCACGGTAAGCCAAATTGCAGTTGGAGTTAACCAATTCCATGCAGATCCATGGTTATAGAATAAAGGTTTGTCTAACAAATGAAATGCCCATTAGATATTGGTTAAGATGTTGTAAAATTAAATAGAAAAAAAATTATAAATGTATATAGAGTAATAATTGTTATTGTATGTATTCACATGATAAGTTAAGTATGATTTAACTGTTTTAACAAGAATCCATTGGGCACCCTATAGAAAAGACTATAGAATAAGGCCTCAGAATTTCGGTACTGGTGTTTCACTATTTACCATAAATGCTGAAATTGAAAATTCAAACATTATTCCTGTTTCTTATACATGCAGCATTTGCACGAAGAAGGATGAGAACTGGTAATAACTCTAGTCATAGTACGATGAAAGATACCTAATTATGAATCATTTGTGACAGTGGAAGGACAAAGTGAATATGTTATATATATCAAGTATAAACTTTAGTAGGCAAAATAGATGCAAACTATCCGCCCTATGAACCAAAATGCTGACCCAATCCACAAAACTTGCATCGGTCATTTTGTGATCCATATCTGGATGGATATCCGGATATTTGAATTTGATCGGATATTATGTGGATCGGATATTTGATTCATATCTGAATTTTAAAATTTCTTTAAAAAATTTAAACTTTCCAAAGATAAAATGAAATTTAAATATATTAAAGTTTCAAAAATATTATGTAAGTGATTGGTTATACTTACATATGTGTTTTAGTCATAAAAAAAAAAGATTTTTAGCCAAAATTAGTCTTTTTTTGTTGCAATATAAAGTAATTTCATTTTTTTCTTAGTTTGATTCAAATAGATAAGATTCAATATTTCATCTCGAATTTTTTCATCCACAAATTATATGATAAAATGTTTTAAAATTTAACACCATATGCAAAGAAACACTATTTTGAAAGAGCACATAGATATAAAAATGAGATATAAGAGATAAAATTATTATAAATTAATGGATTTAGTGTATAAAAAAATCTAAAAAACTATATGCATCGGAACCAATATCCACGGATCACAAAAAATAATATCCAAATCCAAGCCATATGGATTCTTGATTCGGATGTGATCCGATGGATCGCATATCTACCAATTCAGATCGGACTCGAATTGGATTGTTGGGTCAAGATGCACACCCCTAGACGCAAGGATGTTCGTGACCTCTAAAGAGTTTCTCCTAGTTAGGGGTGAGCAAACGGTGTATATTCGGTAATTCGGTTATATGAATTCGGTAAATTCGGTTATTAGACTTATAGAAATCTAAATCGATTTCAAATTCAAATTGGAGATATCCGAATTCATTCAATTCCGAATTTGAATTCGAAAACGGTAATGAATTCAGGTTAACCAAATTCATTTTTTTAAAAAAAATTGTTGAATCCTTTAATTGCAGTTTCCGACCTAATTAAAATAATAAGTATTATAGTTCTACTAAATATAGTTATGTATTATACATATACTTATTAATTATTATCTAATTCTAGTCATGTATAAAATAATAAGTATTATAGTTATGTTATGTATTGTTGTATATTTGTATTATTATAGTCATATAACAATTAACAAATATTAAAATAATATGTTGTACATTATTATATATTATTATTATCATAAGTACATGATAACACCCATATACTAACTATTATTAATAGCATTTACCTATATAATATAAGAATATATTAGTAGTATATACTAATACTAAACCAATTCTTTATAAACGAATTCGAAATCAGTTATTACCAATTCATAATTTCATTACTTATTTCATATCATATTAGAATTCGGTGAATTCGGTAAATACCGTTTTTGTACCAAATTACCAAATACCCGATTTCAAATTACCAAATTGAATTTAAATTCGGGTATGAATTCGGTATGTACCGAATTTGATCACCCCTACTCCTAGTGCAACCAAAAACTGATTTAATTAGTTTTACAATTAGAGATAATGCTCAAATACTATTGATCAATACACCATCATTTTTCCCTCTTTTCGATGTAGTTAAATAGCTCTGGCTATTTAGAATTGTATCCAAAGGACATTCTTTTATATATATATATATATATATATATATATATATATATATATATGCAAAGAAAAGGTCTATCGCACATTTCTAGTCAATGTCATAACACGCTGATTTTAAGTTTAACACTCGGAATATGCTACTATTGTAATGGAGCTTTGAAATTTAGGTGTCGTTTGAATTGTAACTTTTTGGAATTTTCGTAGACAAATATATTATAACGATGTGATATATGTTAGATAAAAAGGTGATTTAAAAATGTGTAAGAAAAAATTTTTCATGAAAAATACCAATTCAAACATGTTTCAAATTTTTAAAACAAACCACGTAGAGTTTCTTAATTATGTATGGGTGCAAAACTCGGGTAAACAGCATATGCATATTTAATATGGTTAAGAATCTAGGATCCACTAAACCAAAAAAAATCTAGGATCCAAAGTTATATTATATCTGCCATCTTCCAAAATATAAAGGATTTCCTTAGTTTTTCAGTTTTATGGACGCTCTGGTTTTCCCTTTTTTTTTTTATCTGTCTAACCAGATTATCCTACATAAGAGGGGAAAAATAAAAATCTAATGGTAGAAATAGATAAAAAGAAAATAGTTTTTTTCGATAGACACAACATGCTAAAAGATAGCATGCTGTATATGTCATCCTAACAATTAAACAATCCAGATTTAACTTGTCACATCTCGAACAATTATAATTGTAAGGAAATTCTATTACCTCTTTTGGATATCGTACCTAAAAGGTATTGTCGAACTCTACATAATTGTGAAATATTATATTATGCCAAGTTATTTTACTGTTTCTACTTCCAAAAGAAAGTCAAAACCTGCATTTGATAATAGGGACTAGCCTACACTACCATTATGAACTTAATGAACTTTTCCTTAATTTGAAACTAAATACAATCATGTTCCATCTTCAATTAAGAGTTACATTAACTAATCATTTTACTTTTTACCACCTTCATCTTTTTATATGTTGCCCATCTTCCAATTGTAAAAATGATTTCCTAAAGTTTCTTCTTTCCATGGCAATTATGTTTTTCCCTCTATCCATTCTAACCAAGGTATCCTATGTTACCATGTATCAGACGTAAGAGGGGAAAAACAAAACCTGACAAAAGATTAAAAAAAAATTCTGGGAGATACACTTCAAGCTAAACGAAATCATGCTGTCTATATTTTCCTAACAATTAAACGATCTGGATTAAACTTTTCCCATCTCGATTAATTAAACTTGTGATTCCATTGTATTTGCCAAGTCATTAGTTGTTTCTACTCTTAAAAGAAAACTCAAAATCAGCATTTGAGAATAGTTTTAGCTAAGTATAATCCAATAGCAAACGAGATGGTTTTAGCACACTAGGAACTTAATTATGAATGGTTACTTAATTTGCAGCTAAATACAATCATGTTCCTTTTTTAACTGGGAGTTAAACTAATCCTAGTAGAGTTGTACTCTTTTTTTCCTTATTCATCTTTAACATGGATAATCATAGAACAGAAGTGATCAGCTCCATCCATGGTTCAAAGACTCGGCCGAGACCAAGACGACTCGGCCGAGTCGTCACTGGAAGGGAGCTTTCCGATCTGATACCGGGACGAGATAACTCCGAGATAATGAATTGCCGAGAACTCGTCCAAAACGTCTCCGAGACAGATAAAAACGGCTGAGTCGCCCCGAATCAACCCGAATCAACTTGAATTTTTTTTTTTACTATTTTTAATTATTTTTGTTTATCATATTTTTTACAATTTTTAGAATATTAAATATTTTTAAAATTTGCATCTCGCCGAGACCGCAACCAATATGCCGAGACCGGTGTGGAACAGTCTAGGCCACGACCGCAACCATGCGGCGTTGAACCACGAATAGAACGGCTGATTCGTGAGAGCATCATTGTTTATCTATAATGACCAGGTTTTTTGATCCAACTATAAAGTAACTCTAGAACTATTGGTTGTCTAGCTAAATGAAAGGCCTTGCCAGTGGTAAAATTTCTTGTTGAATGATCAAATATATTTTCTATTTGGTTACCTAAGGCACACAATAATGGCTAGCTATTATTGTTTTCAACCCAAGGATAGGTTTCTTCAGATAAAGTGTCATTTCTAAGGATTTTTTTTTATACCCTAGTTGTGTGTATAACTATCTTGGCAAAAAAGAAATCTTAAATTTAATACCATTATCAAAGCAACCTTATCTAAACCACTTAAACTTTTAAAGTTCTCTAGAGAAATATCCTTTCTTCATCCACCCCTTTCACAATTACAAACCACTTTACCTTTATTTACAAAAAAAATTCATAATAATTATCTTGACTTCTTAGATTTTTATAATCAACTCTTTGTAGTTTCCAATTTTTTTTCTTTTCAATTTTTTTTTCATTCTTTACCGTTAAAATGATCTTCATCAAAATATTTTTTAAATAGTTGTATACATATCAGATATGCTTTAAAACACTAGTTGTAATTCAGAAGGGGCTTACCTTTTATTTACAAGTATGCTTATCGCGTGCCATTAAATCACCAAATAGAGAAAAGAAAAATCTTCCATACTTAAGCAACTACGTACAATCCTCTTTCTAACAACCCTTTCTAAGTTCCTTTCAGTTTTTTAATTGAGTTCTCACTAAAGTTGCTCGCATGCTCTACTTGGCTCAACTCACATAAGCCCTAGTTAGGCTCGTTCATTTGAGTAAATGCGAGCACCAAAAAAGGCTCTAATATTGAACGAGTCAAGCACCGGCTCACAAGCAAGCAACTCAATTGGTTCGGCTCACAAGGGCAAATAAGCCCTTTCACTATTATAGCTACACCATTCCTCTGAAGGTATAATACTTTCTATTTATCTCAAGGTCTAACTTAATTGGCAATTTGGTATGAATATGGTCGGGTGATCGTAAGATTCATGATTAGACTCTTAAACTCTTTCCTTTTTCTCTTCATCCTTGTAAGGTTTGGAATCTCTTCTTGAACAAAGAAAAATGTTTTATTTCTTGCTCCTTTTTCTTCCCGCTTTTTTACTGAGTTACCAATGCAATTGGAAACAAACTGAGCTACCTGCGAGCTCAACCCGACTTAACTCGTATAAGCTCGAGTATTAGTTCCCTTTTATATAGGAAATTAGTTGTTTTTTAAATTCTAAATTATAGTTAATTTAATTAGTAAATGTTTTCATTATTTCTCTCCACAAATATGTGTAAAGTATCTTAAGTTGAATGGATAGTAGAGTCATTTACCCACTAATGATGTAAGCATTAGGTCCCATATTGATGACCGGAAGCAAGTGATATTTTCAAAATCTCAAGAGAGGGCAGTGAAATTATTAGAAATCTCAAGGGAGGCTTTTGAAATTACCCTTAATTTGTGCCAACTGGTCTGTTTACATTAGTCCATGTATGTGTCCTCTCTTCTAAAACAAATGAGAAGCAGCTGGAATTGTGTGCTTTTACTGCTGGGATTTTCAAATCCTTCAGAGGATTGGAATACAAATCAAACATGTATATGGTATAACAGTTTTAGCCAAATTATTCACCATTTCATTCATTTCCCTAAAAACAATGTACAACTCAACGGCAAGAATGTTCGTCTGCGAGCAGTTCGGATATTGTCTTATCCTTAATTGCTTGAGGAATTATGTACAAGAAGACATTTCAAGTTGGTCTGAAGGTCCTCGAATCAAACAATTTGCAATAAAGTAAAAACAGAAATTACAGATATATGGAGAGGATATAAAACTTTTTATTTTTCCCTTTTTAGCATACCTGCATTAAATATTTGGAAAGAGATAAAGGAAAATAAGCAGATGAAGAAGCATAAAAAAGGTAAAGGAAAATATTTGCGTATAACTTGGAGCCAACAAGACTAATATGATGAACTTCATCTTGGGAGAAAAAGCAAGAAATCTTCGCCTTTTCTCTGGTAAGCTTCTAGTCTAGATATTTCATTTAAGTCCATGAAGGTTCAAACAAGGTGGACCGAGATCCTAAACACCATGATGCCCTCGTACACATTCATAGAACCCTTTTTAATAGGGTTTTAATGATTATGCAACCAGATTTCAATTCAAATTAAATTGCTTATGCGAAATAAGTCAAAACAATGGTGTCTAATACAAGCAAAAGAAGCAAAATCTAATCGTTTATTGTTCGCAAAGTCTTGGATGGGTAATTTTCTTTGTTTAATAGAAGATTTAACCTTATAGCAGGGTGGGCAAGCAGTTTTGCAGATCTGTCCCATAAATTAGGTGCTACGAAACTCTTTCTTCCACAAGCTAAAGCAGTTTCCAATTAACCATACAAGGGAAGCTTGAAAATAACCATCTAAAGATACAAAGTGAATTTACATGTGTTATTGCATGGCTCAACAAAATCAGTCCGCGGTACCATAATCAAAGCAGTTAATTCCATGCAGCATCCAAAATTCACAGGAAAGACTATGCACTTTATTGAAACACAGCAGTAGGGGTTGCAACAACAGCCATTACAATAAGCTCCAAAAGTTTACCATAATCAAGAATACATATAAAACAAGCACAAATATCATTGCATCACAAAACATGTTCACAAGTTTAAGAGGCGCCCTATGACATATAAAGCTTGCAAAGCAACAATTGGAATCAAAATATATCAAACCCTTCATACAAGCTGCAGCAATCAGAAGTAAATGTAAACATAAATCATAACATTACCATTCCCAAGATGCAGGACAAGAAAGCAATGCAACAGTATTAAAAGAATTTGCAGTAGCCAAAGCCTACTATAAATCATGTCAAAGAGAGTATACAATTCAGCAGTCAGCAGGGAACATTATTCCCACAAACTGCTCTTCTACACCCTTCGACAGATTCCAGGCTCTCAACATAATTAAAGACTTGAAAGGAAGGGGACTTGAAATCAGAAGAGTACTGCTTTCTTTTCCTAAAAGGATCATAGGATATCAGTTTCTTAGAACCTTCATCTTCATATCTGAAGAGAAGTTCCCCATCTTTCCAAGATCGCAGAGGCCACAGAACCACTTCTAACTGTTCAAGGGTAAACTGCTTGGACCAAGACCCTTCAACTCCAGATTCAGCCATAGCCCATATCTCAATACCCCCACTCATCACATTAGACTCAGTGCATGAAATTCAGAACCATATGTTCTTAGTTCTACTATTATCAAGAACTAGATAAACTGTCAAAGTCAAATGCTACATATCAGGACAAAAAACAAACAGATTTGCATTTCAAGAGACTGAACAAGATGAATAGAATTAGTACAAGTTATTTCAAGAACAAAGATCAGTGCATGAAATTCAGAACCATATGTTCATAGTTCTACAATTATCAAGAACTAGATAAACTGTCAAAATCATATGCTACATATCGGGACACTAAACAAACAGATTTGCCATTTCAAGAGACTAAACAAGATGAATAGAATTAGTACAAGTTATTACAAGAACAAAAATCAGTGCATGAAACACCACCATCTATCTGCTCATACATTTTACTTTTTCCCCTTTTTCCCCTTTTTCCCTACTGGTCCACTGTTCGGTCTTGAAGGTCTTCGTTTCCGTGTAACAGCAAACTCTCCAAATTTATGACCAACCTTTGCCTCAGTAATTTTACAACGGACAAAAGTTTTTCCATTGTAAATTCGCACAGTGGAATCAACAAGTTCTGGCCAAATAGTAGATCTCCTTGACCAAATTTTCGTGTTAGAAACGTCTTTTCTCATCTTCTTTTTCATCAGGAAGGCATCAACAAAGCTGCCCTTCCATATAGATCGTCCTGAAGAGAAGCTAGCAACTTGAAATAATCCACCAAACTGCAATAGTCATTACCAAAACGAGAAACAGAAGTTCAGCATTTAGTCCAGTTGTTAAATAACAGAATTTAAAATAGAGCTGCTCTGAAAATATGACCACAAAGCAAACATATTTTCCTAGTGTTTGCATTCTAAACACAGCTAAATGATCACCCTCGAACAAGAAGCAAATTTGCAGGTCACAAAAGAAGCATATTTGCATATTCTGGAGCTAGTAAGAGTTCTACAGCAGTGTCAGAAAATGGCCAGAGTAGACAAGACATAAGAAGATCAAATGAGTTACAAGCAATTCCATTGAAACAGAAACCAAAAACTGTTAATGAACAACACAGTCACTCTCAAATTCTAACCAAAACAGGCCAGCAAGCAAGCTACCTCAATAATCCACACGATTGTCCAATTGATAAAATCCCATCAAAAGTCAAGCATCTGTAGGGCTTCACTGGGAAATAGAGTCAGAAGTGGAAGCTTTTTACAAATTCTTAAGCATCATCCTTGTTTACTAACGTAAACCAGAACAAACCTGGAACTTTGAAGCATTACAGCAGAGTACAGTTTCACACATAAAACAAATACCAAGAAATCAAATTCTGTAGTAGCACGAATAAAAATAATGAAGAGGATAGCTGGAACACATTAGTACCAGCAAAGTGAACCAAATAACCCATAGCAGAGCAATTTAGGCTCCCCATGTTGTACGGAAAATTCAGCATTTAGTCCAATCATTAAACAACACAACTTAGACTAGAGCCACTCAGAAACTATGAACACATATAAGCATATTCTCTGCATACTTGAAGACGACTAACTGCTCACGGTCAAACAAGAAGCAACTCTGCAAATCACAAAACACACATATTTGCATATTTTGGAGCTAATACCAGCTATCCTATAATGATGTCAACAAATGCCCACAGTCCATAAGAAGACAAAATGAATTAAAAGCATCTCCATGAACAGAGAAACCAATGCAAGAAAACTGTTAAAATACAACAAAATCACTGTAGCAAGCAATCTGAAAGTCCATCTGATGCAATCCCACACAAGTAAACCGCATAGCAAAAATCCAACGCCTTCAAGGCTTTACTCAGAAAGAGAGTTCAAACCGCATCTTCTAACAGATTCTCGATTATTTATAACGTAAACTAAAACAAACACTACACGAATCGATGCATTATATCCGAGTACAAATTCTCACATAGAACAGAAACCCATTTCAGAAATGAAATTCTATCGCAGGATGAAACAAACATTACCAAAAACAAAAAAAAAAAGGAAGAGGACAACCGGACCTTGGTAGTGCCGCCAAAGGGAACCAGAGGACCCCTAGCAGAGGAATGAGGCTGGCCAATATTGTAGGGCAACTGTCCAAGACCTCTACCAGATCCGACTACCACTTCTTTCAACAATCTCAGCATCTTTGAGGTTTCTCGTTCTCAATTTTCTGCAATCTACCGATCTATCTATCCTTCCCCCAAGAAGCTGCAAAAAATGGGGTGCGAGAGACGAAGACAGAGTAAAGAACAAAGCAGGGGGAATAGCGCGATTATAATAGGGTTTAGTTCAGTGGGAAGTGGAAAATGAAATTAAGGCTTTTTTTTTTTTGTAAAAATAATCACCAAAAGCATTTAATTTATCTGGTTTTTTTTTTAATGACGTCCAATTAGTATAAAATAATAATTTCATTTATTAATTTGTTTTATGAGAAGTTAGAAATCAAAATGACTGGGGCAAAATACACTTTATCCCCCTATGATTTAATACTTTATACATAGCTTCCTATAGTTTCAAAAACTATACATAATCCCTCCATAATTTGGATTAAAATGTCAAAATGACAGAATTTGTATTCCATAACAGAGTCAACCTAAATGTCAAAAGTACCTCTATGTAGAGTTGAAAATTATTTATTAACCACGGGAATTATGTATATATTTTGAAAATCATAAAGGGATTACATAGTAAAATACTAAACTATAAGAGAGTTTTATAATAAAACATAAAACCATACGGATTAAAGTATTATACATATTATGTTCATATATTTTGATTAATTCAGTCATTTTAGTTTTTAAACAAGGGTAATTTAAATCTTTTCATGGGTTCCATTACAAATGAGCATTTCTGTCATTTTGACACTTTAATTCAAATTATGAAGGGATTACATATAACTTTTGAAACTATAGGGGGATTATATGAAAAAAATTACTAAACTATAGAGGAATAAAATGTATTTTGCCCAAATAATTAAGATAGTAATACTCTTGATTATGAAGTTAGATTTTAAAAAAAAAAAAAAAAAAGGGTGCACAGGCTTTGTGGAATTTGAATGGAATGTTTTGCACAGTTTAAAATCCCTTGTTGGGAAGTTCAAGAAGCTCTCTTACTATCCCCAAAAAAAAAAAAAAGTTTCGATTATTAAGTAAAAGTGTTCTTGCAATTATTTTGTCTTTAGTGTCTTAAATTTTAGTAATCATATAAAATCTTTCCACCTACGAGCCTTCCTTTCCTACAATATCTAGTTATTGAAAAACAAATTAGAAAAGGAAAAGGAAAAAACCAATATAAAATGTGATATAGCCAGAATCGTGCAATAGATGATTCATGCATGATTTTCACCACACAAACCGAAAAATGGTCAACCTGCTAATAATTTAAGTATTTTCACATTTGTATGTATCGCTTTACCCACCTCCTAATGTTCTCATATTTATATTTATTGCTTACGCATATGATATTTTTAAAGTTTCTTTTGTAGGTGGACAAATTAGTTAAATGACTTAAAAATTTTCTTAGCCAAACGCGTTTTATTTCTAGAAAAGGTGTGATCTAAATTCAGAAGAATTGATGACGCCAAATATCCTCTTTAGAAAGGTTGAACACAGTGTTGCTTCTTTGTTGACGTTGGATCTTCATAAGCAAATTCCATCTCTTCAACAAAACTGCTATCAAAGAAATGTTCTGTCCCTTAAAAACATCTCTTCTGGCACGTTTGAGAGCAGAAGCTTTAGAGGTAGTTATTTTTGCATTGATACAGCTGGTTGAACTCTCTTTGCTTGACCAGGCTGATTGTATGGATTTTAAGATACGATTTCGAAACCAATTTTAAATGTGAATGATTCCGCAAATTCTTGTAATGGTATTGAAACTTGGTAATCTGTCTAGACCTTGGTGCTTTAAACGGAAATTCCAGTTAAGAAGATGGAGGGTTATTTTTGTTTTTTGTGTGCTTTCTTCAAGAATGATGGTTTGGGGATGTGAAAGAAAATGTTAAACTGAAGCACCTAATTTTTAACTCAGTTTTTTTCCCCTCCCTATCATATCTTCTTCCCAGTTGGAAGGATCTGATTCGTTTTCTTTTCTGTCTTCGGGGTGGAGTGGGGATGGTTGCTGAGAGCCACAGAGTTGCATGAAATCCCGTTGGAAGTGTCTTTCCTGGTCATGTCTGCGTGCTGTTTGAATTTATAAAGGAAGGCTGATATCACAGATAAGCTCAGAATGGCCTGTTTAGCTTTCCTCCACTGCTATTTGTCAAAAGTAGACTTTTGGTTGGACTTGTAAAATGGATTTTCTTACGGCTTCATGTTTGGCTGTGGGAAACTTCTAATTCCTGCTTTGTACTTTTTACTCCAAATAATCATCCAACGTGAGCTAGGTTGAGCTGTAACTCAAATAATCATCTAATATGAGCCAGGTTGAGCTGTAACTCAAAAAATCTACTTCTCTTGTGGTCTGAAACAAGACCACCAGAGACTTTAACTTGAAGGCAATGCTTGTGTTGCATCTTCTTGTTGAAAAGACTCCTTGATTCATGAGGTCACATTATCGATTACAAGAGAAGTTGCAAGCTGGGGAGCCATGAGGTTAAGCCTCTTCTTCTCCCCTACAATATATATTTGTTTGTTGAAACTCTAGTGAAATGATCAATTATTCAATCATCTGCTACTTGAACCATCTTTTTCCCTATATTATCGCCTCGGAAAAGACCTACAAAAGCAGATGGTATGCTTTCCAAACCATGTGAAATGTCTTCAAGCACCTGCAACTTTCCTGCCTGAATGTGCTCAACTGTGTCTGAAATGAAATCCTTGTAGACTTTCATATGATCACCAGCTAAAAATCCTTGCATTGTTATCCTCTTGTAAATAACATCCACCATGTTTGGAGCAGCACGTCTTCCTTTGTCCGTATATTCAGATATAACGCCACAAACAGCAACTCTACCGAATGTATTCATGTTCTCAACCGCAGCTTCCAGCATTTCTGCTCCCACATTATCAAAGTATATGTCGATCCCATCTGGGAAGTACCTATTACAAAGCTCAAAAAATAGCAAATACTTTAATCCAGTGTTTCTAGTAGACAAATGTGAACCTCAATTTGTGTTATCAGGTTGAGCTTTCACTAAAAATCCACAAGAACACAACTGAGGTATTCACTTAAACTTGTGACATGGAAAAATGGGGAGGACCGTACCTTTTGAGAGCTGATTTCAGATCAGTTTCTTCTTTGTAGTTGAATGCTTCATCAAAACCAAGCTTCTCCTTTAGCAAGTCCACCTATTATTGTTCAAGATAAACATGGATTATTTGGGAAACATAAGTATCCATGGCACAAGAAAAGAACAGAACGAAGGATACTAATAGATGGCTGCAAAGGATTTGGTTGTTATTAAAGAACGTTTGTTCAACTTGAAATTTTAGTGTTAGTTGCTGCTACTTCTTTTATAGTTAGTACACTGTATATCTCAAACTGTTGTGAGATTAGTATCGGATGTAAGTTGTGTAAATTAGAATTGTTGATTTGAGATATATTTTGCACATTATTTTGGTTCTTTGGCATTAATAAATTCTTACTTACCCAAAAAAAGAAAAGAACAGGACTACCACATTCACAATAGTCAACATCTGGAATGAAAAAGGGCAATAAGTTACAAGTCAACGTCACCAACTATGTCCTTAGGACCTTCAGAAACAAGCTTACTCGTTAACCTAATGTTTACCATGGACAGATTAATAAAATTGTATATGATCAAAACCAACTCTTTAGAAACAATCAAACCATACAATCTCCTTTAGGAAAACAAAAAACAATTCTAGAAGAAAAAGAGAAAATTCAGACAAGAAAATCTATGTCAGCTTCTGATTCTTAGAATGCAATTCAAGTGCTGGAAGTGCGAAAGGGAGCCATGAAAAAGCAAAAAAGAAAAGAAAAGAACAGCCACCTTTTTTTGGCTACCAGCACATCCTACAACATAGCACCCAAACAGCTTTGCATATTGTCCTACTAAATTTCCAACAGATCCCGAAGCCGCAGAGACAAACACTTTCTCCCCTTTCTTTGGCTTACAAACCTCAAAAAATCCAGCATAAGCTGTAAGCCCACTGAATGCTGCATAACAAACATCAGATCTACTGAAATTTCAATAATTTCAAGAACCCTTAGATTAGCCAGAAACTAAAACGTCGATCAGGCCAGAAACAGAAGTACGTTAAACAGACTGAGAAAGAGTAAAGGATGAGGAAAACCTACCCAGAACACCTACATGGTGAGAAATGGGAAATCCTATGTTATCAACCTTGTTTAGCAAGCCACCTTCTTTTACTGTGCAGTATTCTCCCCAAGTCAGGAGTCCGGCAACTAAGTCATCCTCTTTAAACGCGGGATTCCCCGAAGCAACAACTCTCCCAACACCATGAGCATCAATGGCCTATCGTAAACAAAGTTCAATCTTTGTAAGAACTTTTTTCCATCCATCCCTCCATGGTTGAAAATTAGAAATGCCACTTTGATTGCAAACTTACCTCAAAAGGCTTAACAGCACGTGCACCGCTTGTGGTTTCCTGCGTGGAACTTTTTTGCTTCATGCGGTTCAATTGGTATGGATCAATGGATAAGCAAAGAATTTTCACAATGACCTCCTTTTTACCAGGCTCAATAGATAACGAAATGGCCTCGGTCTTGAGCTCAAAATCAGATTCTTGTGGTGTTCCATCAATATGATGTCTTGTCACTGCGTACCTGTTTGTTACTTCCATTGGAAATCTTTGGCTTAAACTAACTTCAGTGCAAGAGAAGAAGCAAAAGCAGTAAAGTAACCCTGCTATGGAACATAGTTGAGTGGCAATAAAAAAAAAAAAAAGGAAGAAAGAAACAGAAGAAGGAAAGATGGAACAAGAGAAACAGAGTCTGAGAAGGAAAGTTGGGAAGGAGTCAGAATATGACGGGAACCGGAAGGGGCAACAAATAAAGAATTAGAGATAGCCACGCTAGTTTTATGGTATTTCATTTTTCCCCTAGAATGTTTTGGATTATCATCAATGTTCCTAAAATATTCCCCAATATTCATTAGCAGTATTCATTTAGATTTTTTTCAAACAAGTCTTATAGATTTAGTTATACACATCATTAATTTGCATTTAAAAAATTTAAAAATATCTAGTTAGAGTAAAGTTTAATGGTATTGAATCCTAAAAAGATGTGCAATCAAAAAAAAAGAAGACAAAAGGATACTTTTAATACTTATGTTACTAATATATCTATAGGCTTTTTCTAGTTAAGATTTTATTTATATATTTCACAAATTTATTATGTCACACTGACATTATTCGATTTTTGACACCGGTTCAATCGATCAAACCCTTTGAGCTCTAATTTCAAAGTTACGTTGTTTTACCTTCCTATCCAAAATTTAAATCACAAGTTGAGCCCAGGAAGAGAGAGAGGGGGGGGGGAAAGATACTCGGTTTGCTAAAAGCCACTTAACAGAAATTGTAGACATATATACGTATGCCATTATTGTACATGATAACAAGGTTGCATGAATAATAGGGGAGGATTGTGTTGGGTAATAAGGACAGAAGGATTGTCAATAGGAAATTCTGAATTCAAAATCGCTCGCTTACAAAAAAAACAATTGAAGAAAAAGCTGCATGAATAGTTTAGCATTGTTGTACTTGACAATTTTATTTATGATTTTGTATAAAACAAGATAAGGGTACTCTAGATCCTAATAGAAATATATATACTGGCAATATATAGATGAATCAATCTATTATCTCATCAAATGGAGGGATGGATTAGATGGTAAAAAATGAAGAAGTGTAAGTGATAGATTTCGAATTCGAAACCTCTCACTTATACTGAAAAAAAAAATCATTATCTCATCTGCCCATGAAAATATTTGTGCTCCTGCCCGACGAATTGGCAGACATTCAATACAGATACTAATTGACAATGCCAAGAAGAAGATTTTTGTTTGGGAAAAATGATAATATTCTGTTTTTTTTGTGTGAATTTCGAGAACCTAATGTTAATCAAATTTACCACTATTATATTTAGAATTGTGGATGCTATAAATAACTTTGCAACATAGTCCCTAGTGGAGTCCTTGAATGCTAGATTGTGTGTTGTGGCCCTCCATTTAGTCATGTGCTTGGCTGATGATGGCACATGTTTGATTGTCGTTTTAAGTGAATTTTTAATCATCTTGGACAGTTTTCGTGGGATGATTTGTTTGTTTACAGGTGGACAATGATTGTAATCTCGTCATTTTCAAAAGCCATACCACATCACGTGTGGTAATTTTTGATTTTTTTTAACCAGGCAGAAATTATGTCAAGTACCTACAACCGGTATCTATCTTTGTTGATACCGAGCGGTTTTGGCAGCTTTCAAGTTTCAACTATTGGTCTCTGCCATACATTTGTTGCTTAGACGTAACTTTCTTATCCTTGCCTACAGTAAAAATAGCGCGTCGTTT
This sequence comes from Coffea eugenioides, assembly GCF_003713205.1. NCBI lineage: Eukaryota > Viridiplantae > Streptophyta > Magnoliopsida > Gentianales > Rubiaceae > Coffea > Coffea eugenioides. The sequence continues at coordinate 22,642,070 of NC_040040.1, forward strand.
AAGATAAGAAGCACCAAAATAAGACACCCGTCGTTTCAGATAAGAAGCACCAAAATAAGACAACAAAGAAAGCGCCACTACCAACGGGGGTTGGTCCGAGTGGTAAGCGGCTCGGATTTACTTAAGCAGGTCTTGTGTTCGAATCCTAGTGTACGCAGACACCCTTGTTGGGAGACTCACCCATCATAGTCAGGTGCGCGACACGGGTCGGGTCCGAATTAATCGGGGCAAAGTTTCGGATACCGGGCGGGCAACCAAAAAAAAGAAAGCGCCACTACATGCAACAAAACATTAAAGGGAAAATATCAGGTGACAACGAAAGCATGACAACTGACGCATGTAATGACGAAGCCAAGGGGACTCATGGGGCATACATCCTCCTAAGTTTCAAAAATTTTAATTCATAATGTATAAATATATGTGCAAAAAAAAACTGATTTCTCTAATTTTTTATAATTTTAGTTTATATTATGAAAATTTATATATATATATATATATGAATTAATCACTTTTGAATTAATTTTTTCTTCAAAAAATGTTATTTATTTTTTTATCATGCTAGTTATTTAACTTTCAAAAAAGTAAATATATAATCAATGATCCATAGTAAATTGATCCAATTTGATATATTATAATAAGAAGACCCAATTCATCATTATCAATGGTCTGAAATAAAAATAATTATTTTATTGGCTCATATACAAATATATAACTTAGCCTAATTGATTACACTTGTTCTCACTCTTCTTGTATCAACTGCAACTGCAGAACAAGTATTTTTAATTTGAGTAAATCTTATATACATTAACGGTGTATACACTATCACAATTAGATATACGACACATATGCAAAATTTAAATTTTAAATTCAAATTTGAATTATATGTCATGCATCTAATGGTGAAAATGTATACACTGTCAGTGTATAGAAGATTAATCCTTTTAATTATGAAGATAATCAAGACAAAGTTCCGAAACAAGATGGAAGATAATTTCTTGAATGATTGCCTAACTGTGTACATATAAAAGAAAGTTATTGAAAAATTTAGCATTGATTCAATCATAAATAAACATACTTCTATGAAAGAACTTAGAACTCAATTTTCCTGTAAGAAAATAGGTTGAAATTTCAAGGTATGTTAATATAACTTTTATACTTTTTAATTAAAAATTGATATATTTATATTGTATAGTTATATATATATATGTGTGTGTGTGTGTGTGTGTGCATAAGTGATACATTGGAACATTTTCTCATAATGTGCAACTTGGGTGGTTTGTGATATTATAAAATATTTAATTAAAAGTTATTTCTTGTCTTAATTTTCATTTTGACTGTACTGCATATTTATGAAATAGATATACCTATATAATTAAAGTTAATATTTGATATTTTTAGATGTCATATATTTAAATAAATGAAAACTATTTTGAACATAGCATTTTAAAATAATTTTATTAAAAAATTTGGTACAAAAAAAAAAATCTTGACTCCATCACTAGAAGCACGTCCTAAATGCTTCTTCTATCATTAATCATAAAACACAGCATACATACACATATACACGTACAAATGTGTGTGTGGATGCAAGACCAAATAGTCAAATACCAATTTGGATTTGGACAAAGATTCCAACAAAGTTTTGAATGGTAGATTGAAAAAAACTTGTTCCTATATGTAGGAAATTATTAAACTAGGCTAGTGTAATTGGTTACTAGTGTTAGGTCTAGTTCTAGAAAATTGACCACCGAGAATAACAAGATTTTAGTAACCCAATAAAAATAATGACAAAGCAAATAAATTAAATAGAAAGATAAAGAATTTTACATGGTTCGATCGAATTAACCTATGTCCATGGGCGAAGAGATAGTAGATTTATTATAATAGAAATAGAATAGAAAAGAAAGAGTACAAAATCTAAAAAATAATTTCAAAACCCAAAAGACACCAAAAACTGAAAACACAAAAGAATCTGAATAGCATAAATTACGCAACATTCCAAAAGCCCATAACTTACTCTTTTAGTTTGATGCCTTACCAAAATCTCTTTTAGATCAGGGTGTGGGCCACCCAAAAGTTTCTCGGACTAGTGCCTAGGGTACTTGAGTTGGTGCTCATAACACATTTAAACTCATTTAAACCCAATATATTTATAACAACCACAATGAGAGATTTCTTTGTAAAACTTTTGATGTTAGATACAAAAATAAACTCACTAAATCTCTACCTTATCGTGTATCCAATATCAATAAATAGCAAATAAACTCTACCTTCTCTATAAAAGTCTGAATGGATCCCAACGAACCATAACAAGTCACTAATGAACCAAGATACAAAAGATTCAAAAAGTGTCTGACTTCAGAAGGAGAAAAAAGAAGGAGAAGAAAAAGAAGAATAAGTAGAAGAAGAAAGGTGGCAGGAAGATCTCTACTGTCAGCTTTCCTGCCAGCTTTTGGTGTATTTTCTAAAGTGGAAATAGTTGCTATTTATAGGCATCAAAAAGTGTACGTTGGAAAGGATAAGAAATAACATTTGATTACATAAAAAAAAAGTGTCCAATTTTTCATGTAACAGAAAATAACGTCAAAAATAGAATGTTATGAACATGTCGAACTTTCGTAACCGATGAGATAAGAATTTATCTTCTCGAGAAAGAGTCAAACGTTGATTTGTAAAATGTAAAAAGTAAAATTTATTTGTACTCGTAGTAAAACTAACTTGGGCTATGTTTAACCCACACACAGGGGGAGCAAATCCATTAGTTTGTACTAACACGACCCAACTTAACTTCCCTCTCATGCGCGCGAACCCGCACTAGTTATCAATTTAACACAAATCCAATAAAAGACTAAACATTATAAATGATGAGATGTCCCTTTAGTTTTTCAATGAGGGACAAGATCTTTTGAAATACACCTTTATTTACAACAATCTCCTTCCTATTTCAAAAGATTTTGGACAAAAGATAAGAAAATAATATGTTGGATTTATTTGGGTGAAATATAATTATTCTAGTGTCTTTTGGACTCTGAACCAAACTTAGATTGATAAAACATGATCTCAGAATGATTGGTGAAATATGAATTTCTATGAACCAATAACTCTTCATGTATGACAGAGATTTTATCAATCACACTATAACCCATAACCTGCTGTTATCGCAATCTTGTGCTTTTAGGCCGTGCGCCTGCCTGATTATTCATGAGAGCTCTAAAGATTTGGCCAATAAATCTTATAAAAGCGGTCTCACTCCACTCTCATATAAGTGAATTCATCAAGTGTATACTGCTTTAAATACATCTCCCCAAAGGGATATGAATTCATTAAGAGTTTTAAACTTACTCTTACAATTACTAGCAATCAAGCACTTATCTCCGGAGGGACTTACATTTGGAGTGTTTTACGGTCAATATTGACATATTATTCATATAAACCTATTTCATGAGATCACCAATTACATAGGTTGGGTTACTATCTCTATTGACAACTTGTTGGCCTCAGTCCCATTTCTCTTGTAGTTTGAAGAGTTAATTTCCTTCCTATAGGTTTAGTCAGAGGATCAGCCAAGTTCAACTCTGACTTCACAAAATCAATGAAAATATTTCCATTTCTAAACAACTACTTTACGACATTATGTCTTAATTTCGTGTGTCGACTTTTACAATTATATGATTTATTTTTAGCAATAGCAATTGCCGCTTGACAATCACAGTGTATGGATACAGGAGGCAACAAATCCTTAGTTGGAGGAATATTGGCTAAGAAATTTCTTAACTAATCAACCTCAAAACCAGTCAACTCCAGAGCTATAAACTCTGATTCTATAGTTGACCTAGCAATGATTGTCTGTCTAACTGACTTCCATGCTACTGTACCACCACCAAGGATGAATACATAACCACTAGTGAATTTTGTTTCACTTGAATCTGAGATCCAATTAGCATCACTGTACCCTTCTAATACAGTGGAAATATAAGATACCATAATTTTTGGTAGCTCTCAAATATTTCATTAGTCTGACTAATACAAACCAATGCTCACTATTAGGATTGTAAGTATATCTACTCAGTTTACACATAGTATAACCTATGTCAGGTCTTGTGAAATTTATTAAATGCATCAGACTCCCAATAATCTGAGCATATTTAGATTGAGCAATTGGGTCACCCTTATTTTTCTTTAATTGAGCATTAACATCATAAGTGTCGCGCACCTTTTTCTTGGAAATATATAAAAATCGTATTTAGGTGTTAGAAAAATGAATTTTTGATTTGGAAAATGAGTTTTTTTATTTTAGAGAATAAACAAAAGAAAAGGGCCTAAATGGGACTTTAAAAAGTGCGACGATTTGGACCCAAAATAATAGTCTAAAAAGGATTTTTAAGAAAAAAAGGAGTTGCCACTTTGTATTGAGTTAAGGTGTACCAAATCATCTAAAATGTATTTTTGATAAAAAAATAGATAAAACCCTTTTTAGACGACTCCAGATCTTTGAAAATAAGAGAAAAAAATTCGAGGGGGAAGGCAAAGACTTGATCTAAGGCATCCTTTCAACCTAGTCAAGACTAGTTACGAGATTTAGTCAAAAATTTTCTTAGTCTAACCTATAAAACTTATCACATTAGGGCATTTCTATATGGATGTAAACCTAAACCTAGTGGATATCGAGAAGGTCAAAATATCTCTTCAAAATTTAATTGCTGTAAATCACATAAATTGCGATGCCCAAAATGATTTTTAGAAGAGGTCACAAATATGCAAAAATGAGACTCAAAGAAAAGAAGAATTACAGTATATAAATATGCGTGGCCTAAAAGAAAGGAATACAATATAACGGGTATGGGGACTAAGATTCATGACTCAATTTTTCTTTTTATAGAGGAGACACGAGCGTGCTAAAACTAAGAAACCATACTCGTCCATTTCCCATTTTTGAAGGGTGACTCCCCTAACCTAATCAAGTAAATGAACTAACCTACTTCTAATTTCCTAAATGGAATGCAAGTCTAAATGTCATGTTTCATACACATAGGGGTAAGAGAGATAATATATAGAAAAAATATCATGCAAGATAAGAAAAAAATCCTAAAAATGAAAAACATGTATAAAATGCAATGAATGTCACGCAAAGAATGTGATTCTATCGTAAAACGGTTTAAAGGGTCTAGTATTGAACCAACCCATTTCTACAAGTCTTCACTAGCGTTGGACTAGTGAGAAGTCGGAGAGAAAGGTTGCAACTAGCGTTGGACTAGTGTGGTGGCGTCATGCATTTATTATAACTAAATAAATCACATAAAAAATAAATAAAGCAAGTAAACATATAAAACACATAGATCACATAACACATAGCTATGATATATAGATGCAAAAATCCTAAAGAAAGCGAATAAGCACATAGGCATGCAAACACACAAACAAAGAAATGCACATAATGACCTAACTATTACATTTGAGACTCTAACTACAATCTAAGGGGGGAATTAAAAAATAATAATCTAACTATTACATTTATCTAACTAAATACATTTTAGCAAAAATTAAAATCTATCTATTATATAGACTAGTTAAATACATGTCTTGAACATCTATCTATTACAAAGCGGTATTTAAATGCCTCTCAAATAGTCATCAAAATTAAATAAAATAAATGAAAGTTAAAATGAATAAAATGGGTAATTAAAGGAAAAAGCACTCAAAACATGCAATTACACATAAAAAACATATAGGAGCACATAAGAGAATTTAAAATAATAAAAAAAGATACCTCTCTTGAAGTAGTGTTTAAATGAGGTTGGATTTGCCCTATTTACACTCCAAAATCAACAAAATGGTCAAGGTACCAATTTAATTATAAGAAAATGGAAATAATCATGAAATCTACCAATTAAAGTGCTTAAATGAAGTATAATTAACAATTAAAGAAGAAAAGTAACTTATATTTAAGAAATCAAAACTGTTAGGGACTTAATTGCAAAAATTAAGAAAAGTTTTTGAGGTCAAATTATATTATTACAAAATCTAGGGGGTCAAAATTAAATAAAAATAAAGTTTAGGGATCAAATTATAATTAAATTGAGACCTGATTGAAAGAAATTAAAAGTTTTAGGGCAAAAAGTAAAATAACTTAAAAATTCAGGAGCCGAAATCAATTTATGTTTCTGATTTCTTTGAACTACAAGGCCACTTGGGCCATTCTTTATTTCTTTAGGCCGAGAATTCCTAAGCCCAACTAAAAGTCCAATAAAAACAAGCAGGCCAACCCATCTTTTTCACCAATCAAGCCCAATCAAAAGAAATGGGTTTCACCCTGTCAAACCCATGCGAAGAACCCAGAAAAATAACCAAGACCCATCTGCCAAACCCAATAAAAAATAACTATAACCCACTTCTAAAAATCCAAACAAAATAACCAAATCCAATTCTCTTCTATTTTACCAAAATCCAACAAATTAATAAGCCAACTAAAAATTGTTAAGGTCTTATTTCATCCCAAAATCCAGAATTAATTTGTCCAAAAATCTACCTAAAAATATGTAAAAAATAATTCTAATTTAAAAGGGGCAAAATTGATTTATTGCAGAAGTTTTTGGGCTACAATAGAATTACGTGAAAGTTAGGAGGTGAAACTGTAATTTTTAAAAAGAACATGCAGCCTGGTACGAAAGAAGCTTTCTTCTTCTGCTGTAACTCTGGGTTCTTCATTACCTAGAAACCGCACAAGACAAAATCCAAACAAACGAAATCTTATGAACTTTATTTCACAATCCCAAAGCTAAACTCAAACAGAAAAGAGCCATGACCAAGCAAATCATCTAAAAATGGGCACGGTTGAAATATGAAGCAAAACTCAGCAGCAAAATAACTCCAGATTCATGTCTAACAGGCTTGAATTTTCATGAAAGATCGTGTTAAAGCAACAAGAATAGAAACTATGGTTACCTTATAACCCTGGTGAAGTGAAATGGACATGAAATGCCCGCAAGAAATCGCGCTGGTTTTGGAAACGAAGCTCAGAGAGCTTTTGCTGTAGGAATTTCAGCAATGGTGAACCTGGAACTTGGAGCCCCGATTCAACTGATTTGGAGACGTTTATTCCAAACAGTTTCTGAATTAAATTTGTTCAGATCCCTCCTAAGAAATTGGAAAAACAGAGAATCTGCTCCAAGAGCTCAAAAAATGATCGGCATTTAGTGATGAAGCCGGCTGACGGCTCAACCTGGTTATCTTATTTTTCCAGAAATTTATGTTTTTCTCTTCTCTCTCTTTTTTTCTCTTTTCCATCCTTTTTCTCTGTTTTTCTTTTTTTTCGCCGCCCCTCTCAATCCCTCATCATGGCTGCGTTTTCCAGCCTTTTATAGCTACAAAATCCCCCCAAAACCTAGAACTAAGGGAGGAGATTGGAGCTGCATTTTTTGTGGCCATTTTAAGCCATTAGATGGCTTTTAATCCTAGATTTCTTAATGTTTTGGATCAATGCCAAGTGGCCTGGTACTGGCATAATCGAATGGAGGAAAAAACGAAAAAAAACTAGTGAAAATGGATCAAAATGGCTGCTGCAATTTCTGTACCGTAGCTTGCTTCCATACTTCAGCTGGAGAAGAAGACCCGCGCATGCATTGCACGCACGCGTGGGATTTTTTTTTTTGTTGCAAAAACTGCATTTGATTTTTTCTTTTCTTTTTAGCTTTTTGCTTTCCTTTTCTTTTTTCGATTTTTCTAAAAAAGCGATTTTTATCAAGAAATAGAAATGGAACAAAATAAATTAAAATAAATAAAATTTAATTAAAATGAACAAAAATAGGAATAAAAATGAATAAAAATAGTAAAATTTTGGTGTCTACAATAAGGAGTACTTACAAGTGTCACATCATAATTTTTAAACTTCATAAGAAGTCTTTCTGTATAATATTCTTGTGACAACATTATACTATTATCTCTCCTTATGATTTTAACATTCAATATCATTTTAACTTCACTCAAATCTTTCATATCAAAATTAGAAGATAAGAAATATTTAGTACTATTGACAATATCTATACTTGTACCAATATCATCCACATATATGCTAATTATCACATATTGATTATTTACAACTTTAGTATATACACATTTATCCACTTGTATAGACGAAAATCCGTCTTTTATCAATCCTTGATCAAATTTCTCATGGCACTATTTAGGAGCTTGTTTTAGGCCATAAAGAAATTTAATTAATTTACACACTTTATTTTCTTGTCCAGATACAACACATCCTTTAGGTTGAAACATATAAATTTCTTCTTCTAAATCACCATTTAAAAAAGCTGTTTTGATATTCATTTGATGAACAATAAGTTTATGGATAGAAGCTAAGACAAATAAAACACGAATAGAAGAAATTCTTATTACTAGTGCAAATGTGTCAAAATAGTCAATATTTTATTTTGAGAAAACCCTTGTGCTACTAAACAACCTTTGTATTTATCTATAGAACCATTAGAATTACATTTTCTTTTAAAAATCCATTTGCAATCAATAGATTTTGCACCAGGGAGTAAATCTACCAAAGTCCACGTTTTATTTTTCAAAATAGAATCAATTTCATATTTAATTGCTTCTTTCCAAAACTTGCAATCAGAAGAAGAAATTGCATCAGAATAAGTTAAAGGATCATTATCAACAAAAAAGGTTTGAAAATCATTTCCATAGAAAAATTCTTTTCTCGGCCTTTTATTCCTTCTCAATTCCTCATTAGAGGTTATTTCTTTGTTTCTTTCAATAGGTGCATGAGAAATTTTATTGGACAATGGAAAAATATATTCAAAACACTCAGCATTCTTTGTCTCAATAATTGTATTACAATCAAGTATATTACTTCTTAAAACAAGAAATCTATATGCAGCATTATGTTCAGCATATCCAATAAACATACAATCAGAAGTTTTAGAACCTAATTTTATTTTCTTAAGTTCAGGTAATAACACTTTAGCAAGACACCCCCATATTTTAAATATTTTAAATTTGATTTATAATTTTTCCATAACTCATAATGTGTTTTGCCAATCCTTTTGCGTGAAATTCTATTTTGTAGGTAACATGCAGATAATATAACTTTTTCCCATGAATTATCAGGAGCATGAGAGCTAACTAACATAGAATTCATCATTTCTTTTAAGTGTCCTATTTTTTCTTTCACCTACTCCATTAGATTCTGGTAAGTAAGGAGGTGTGTTGTTTCATGTATTATGCCTTCATGTTCACAAAACTTATCTTAAGCTAAATATTCATCTCCTCTATCTGATCTAATTCTTTTTATCTTCTTATTAAGTTGATTTTCTACCTCAGACTTATAAAACAAAAAGGCATTATGAGTATCATCTTTATTTCTAAATAAATAAAGTTTAATATATCTAGAATTCAGTTTATCTTTGGACAGTTATACAACTTTTCTTTGTTATTTTTGTTTTTGCACATATTTCACATCTTTTTCATGTTATTATTATTAATACTAGAAAATAACCCAAGTGATTACATTTTCTTTATGTTATTAACATGTTCTAATCTAGCATGCCATAAAGAAATCAAATCAACAATATAAGCAGAAGAAGATGCATTTTCATTGATCACGTTTGAAATGTTGAGTACAAAGAGTTCCTGATCACAGTAGCCCTTGCCCACAAATACATTATTTTTTATCATTACATTCTTTTTAGATTCAAATGATACTTTCACCCCAACTTTTCCTAGCAATGCTATAGAAATCAGATTTGCTCGAATGTTCGACACATGCAACACATCATTGAGGGTCAAAGTTTTTCATGAAGTGAGTTTCAAGAGAACTTACCCAAAACTTTTGCTGTTCGTGAGTCTCCAAGGTAGATCACCTCTTCATCATCCTCAATTGGAGTATAGGAGAAAAATACTTCTCGATTTGCACATATGTGCCAAGTAGCCCCAGAGTCTACTACCCACTCTTTCACATTGACTGTAATGTTGACTTGAGAGATGACTGCAGCAATTATATTATCCTTTTCAGCTAAATTAACCTTAGGACCATTGCCATTTGCTTTGTGACCTTTCTTTTTGTGCCTGCATTGAGCAGCATGGTGTCTTGGTTTTCCACAAATATAGTAAATGCCTTTCTTCTTCTTAAAGTTGGGATTATTGGGTTTATAATTCTGGGATTTATTGGCTCACTTTTTATTGTTGCTTTGAACCAGGTTAGCTTTGAGAGCCATCTCCTTAGCTTTGACAGCTTAGGTTTGAGAGCCATCTCCTCTGGAAAAGGTGTGATCTAAATTCAGAAGAATTGATGATGCCAAATATCCTCTTAGGAAAGGTTGTACAGAGTGTTGCTTCTATGTTGACGTTGGATCTTCACAAGCAAATTCCATCTCTTCGATAAAACTCCTATCAAAGAAATGTTCTGTCCCTTAAAAGCATCTCTTCTGGCAGATTGAGAGCAGAAGCTTTAGAGGGAGTTCTTTTTTGCATTGATACTGCTAATTGAACTCTTTTTGCTTCACTTGGCTGACTGTATGGATTTTAAGATACGATTTCGAAACCAATTTTGAGTGTGAATGATTCCGCAAATTCTTATAACGGTATTGAAACTTAGTAATCTTCTAGACCTTGGTGCTTCAAACGGAAAGTCTTGTTAAGAAGATGGTGCTTTGAACTTGAGGGGGTTTTTTTTTTTTTTTTTACTGCTTTCTTCAAGAATGATGTTTGGAGAGGTGAAGGAAAATGTTAAACTGAAGCTCCTCAAGTTTAACTTAGTTTTTTTTCCCTCCCTATCTTAGTATCTTATCTTCTTCCCAGTTGGAAGGATCCAATTCGTTTTCTTTTCTGTCTTCGGGGTGGAGGTGGGATGGTTGCTAAGAGCTACAGAGTTGCATGAAATCCCGTTGGAAGTGTCTTTCCAGGTCATGTCTGCCTGCCGTTTGAATTTATAAAGGAAGGCTGATATCACAGAAAAGCTCAGCATGGCTTGTTTAGCTTTCCTCCACTGCTATTTGTCAAAAATAGACTTTTGGTTGGACTTGTAAAATGGATTTTCTTAATGCCTCATGGGGATTTAAACAATGTCAATGTTTGGCTGTGGGAAACTTCTAATTCCAGTTTTGTACTTTTTACTCCAAATAATCATCTAACATGAGCTAGATTGCGCTATAACTCAAAAAATCTACTTCTCTTGTTGTCTGAAACTATACCACCAGAGACTTTAACCTGAAGGCAATGCTTGTGTTGCATCTTCTTGTTGAAAAGACTCCTTGATTCATGAGGTCCCATTATCTATTACAAGAGAATTTGCAAGCTGGGGAGCCATGAGATTAAGCCTCATCTTCTCCGCTACAATCTATATTTGTTTGTTGAAACTCCAGTGAAATGATCAATAATTCAATCATCTGCTAATTGAACCATCTTTTTCCCTATATTGTCGCCTCGGAAAAGACCTACAAAAGCAGATGGTATGCTTTCCAAACCATGTGAAATGTCTTCAAGCACCTGCAACTTTCCTGCCTGAATGTGCTCAACTGTGTCTGAAATGAAATCCTTGTAGACTTTCATATGATCACCAGCTAAAAATCCTTGCATTGTTATCCTCTTGTAAATAACATCCACCATGTTTGGAGCAGCACGTCTTCCTTTGTCCGTATATTCAGATATAACGCCACAAACAGCAACTCTACCGAATGTATTCATGTTCTCAACCGCTGCTTCCAGCATTTCTGCTCCCACATTATCAAAGTATATGTCGATCCCATCTGGGAAGTACCTATTAGTACAAAGCTCAAAAATAGCAAATAGTTTAATCCAGTGTTTCTAGTTGACAAATCTGAACCTCAATTTGTGTTATCAGGTTGAGCTTTCACTAAAATTTCATAAGAACACAACTGAGGTATTCACTTAAACTTGTGACATGGAAAAATGGGGAGGAGCATACCTTTTGAGAGTTGATTTCAGATCAGTTTCTTCTTTGTAGTTGAATGCTTCATCAAAACCAAGCTTCTGCTTTAGCAAGTCCACCTATTATTATTCAAGATAAACATGGATTATTTGGGAAACATAAGTATCCATGGCACAAGAAAAGAACAGAACGACGGATACTAATAGTTGGCTGCCAAGGATTTGATTGTTACTAAAGAACGTTTGTTCAATTTGAAATTTTACTGTTAGCTACTGCTACTTCTTTTATAGTTAGTACACTGTATATCTCAAACTGTTGTGGGATTAGTATCGGATGTAAGTTGTGTAAATTAGAATTGTTGATTTGAGATATATCTTGCACGTTATTTTGGTTCTTTGGTATTAATAAATTCTTACTTATCCAAAAAAATAAAAGAACCAGACTACCACATTCACAATAGTCAACATCTGGAATGAAAAAGGGCAATAAGTTACAAGTCAACGTCACCAAGTATTTCCTTAGGACCTTCAGAAACAAGCTTACTCGTTAATCTAATGTTTACCATGGACTGATTAATAAAATCGTATATGATCAAAACCAACTCTTTAGAAACAATCAAACCATACAATCTCCTTTAGGAAAACAAAAACAATTCTAGAAGAAAACGAGAAAATTCAGATATGAAAATCTATGTCAGCTTCTGATTCTTAGAATGCAATTCAAGTGCTGGAAGTGCGAAAGGGAGCCATGAAAAAAAAAAAAAAAGAGGAACAGCCACCTTTTTTTGGCTACTAGCACATCCTACAACATAGCATCCAAACAGCTTTGCATATTGTCCTACTAAACTTCCAACAGATCCTGAGGCAGCAGAGACAAACACTTTCTCCCCTTGCTTTGGCTTACAAATCTCAAAAAATCCAGCATAAGCTGTAAGCCCACTGAATGCTGCATAACAAACATCAGATGAACTGAAATTTCAATAATTTCAAGAATCCATAGATTAGCCAGAAACTAAAATATCGATCAGGCCAGAAACAGAAGTACGATTATACGGACTGAGAAAGAGTAAAGGATGAGAAGAACCTACCCAGAACGCCTACATGGTGAGAAATGGGAAATCCTATGTTATCAACCTTATTTAGCAAGCCACCTTCTTTTACAATGCTGTATTCTCCCCAAGTCAGGAGTCCTGCAACCAAGTCATCCTCTTTAAACGCAGGAATCCCAGAAGCAACAACTCTCGCAACACCATAAGCATCAATGGCCTATCGTAAACAAAATTCAATCTTTGTAAGCACTTCTTTCCATCCATCCCTCCGTGATTGAAAATTAGAAATGCCGCTTTGATTGCAAACTTACCTCAAAAGGCTTAACAGCACGTGCAAAGCTTGTGGTTTCCTGCGAGGAACTTTTTTGCTTCATGCGGTTCAATTGGTATGGATCAATGGATAAGTAAAGATTTTTCACAATGAGCTCCTTTTTACCAGGCTCAATAGATAAAGAAAGAGCCTCAGTCTTGAGCTCAAAATCAGATTCTTGGGGTGTTCCATCAATATGATTTCTCATCACTACGTACCTGTTTGTTACTTCCATTGGAAATCTTTGGCTTACTACCAACTTCAGTGCTAGAGAAGAAGCAAAAGCAGTGAAAGGACCTTGCTATGGAATATGGTTGAGCCGCTTAAAAAATAATAATAATAAAGAAAGAAACAGAAGAAGGAAAAATGGAACAAGAGAAACTGCGTCTGAGAAGGAAAGTTGGGAAGGAGTCAGAATATGACGGGAACCGGAAGGGGCAACAAAATAAAGAATTAGAGATAGCCACCGCTAGTTTTTTCGTATTTCATTTTTCCCTAGAATGTTTTGGATTATCATCAATGTTCCTAAAATATTCCCCAATATTCATTAGCAGTATTTTATTTTTTTTTTCAAATAAGTCTTATAGATTTAGTTATACACTCATTAATTTGCATTTAAAAAATTTTAAAATATCAAGTTAGAGTAAATTTTAATGGTTTTGATTTCTAAGAAAATGGCTGCATGAACAGTTTAGCACTGTTGTACTTGCAATTTTATTTATGATTTGTATAAAACAAGATAAGGGTACTCTAGATCCTATCAGAAATATATACACTGGCAATATATAGATGAATTAATCCATTATCTCATCAAAGGAAGGGGTGAATTAGATTGTAGGGAAGGAAGAAGTGTACGTAATACGTTTCGGGTTCAAAACCTCTTACTTATATTAAAAGAAAATTTATTATCGCATTTGCCCTATGAAAATATTTGTGCTCTTGCCCCGACAAATTGGCAGACATTCAATACAAATACTAATTGACAAGGCCAAGAAGAAGATTTTCGTTTGGGAAAAATGATTATATTATAACTTTGCAACATAGTCTCTATTGGAGTTCTGAATCATTGTTATTAAACACGATTCGGTCCGATGGTTCAACCGGTCAACCCAGTGAACCGACTATGAAACCGGACTGAATTTGTAATTGGATCGTTTGTGCAAGAAATCTGTTGACTTTTCAATGGACCAACAGTTCAACCAATCAACTCGGTTAAACCGGACAATTTTATAAGGAACCCGATTTTGGGTTAAAAATTTTTAGTAGATGATCCAATGCTGATTCAAACCTTGGACCTCAAGTATAAAGAGGAAGTGCACTCACCACTAGTCCAACAGCCCAACAACCCACTTGATGCTTATTTACTCCTTTTATATTATATATTAGACTTTTATTCTTATTTTATTTCTTCAAAACTTGTTTGGAATCTTTTAATAAAATTTTATTATTTCCTAAATTCTATAAATTATTAAAGGGATTTAAAAAATAACATATTATACAATTCATTTTAAAGACAAATATTATTCTTAATAACCTTTGGCACTTAAAATTCGTAAATAAACTAGATAATTACACTTAGATAAAATTTTATACTTGAAATTTGGTGGATTACTAATTAAATTTAAGTTTTGTTAATTCTAATAAGAATTAATGATTCTACAATAAATTCGACTAACTGAGTGTTTACTATAACATAGTTTATTATAGTTTCAACCGTATAAAAAATTATGAGACATAATATTTAAATATATTTAGTGACCCACCGGTTGAACTACTCATCCACTGGTTGAACCAATAACCCGTTGAGCCATCGTTTTCATCCGATTCCTCCCGGGTCGGATTTAATAACTATGCTTTGAATGCTAGATTGTGTATTGTGGTCCTCCATTTAGTCATGCGCTTGACTGATGATGGGACATGTTTGATTTTGGTTTCAAGTGAATTTTTAATTATCTTGGATAGTTTTTGTGGGATGATTTATTTGTTTGCAGGTAGACAATAATTGTCATCTCATCATTTTAAAAATCTATGCCACATCATGTGTGGCAATTTTGATTTTTTTTACCAGGCAGAAATTATTGCAAGTACCTACAACTGGTATCTATCTTTGTTGATGCCGAGTGGTTTTGGCAGCTGTCAACTATTTATCTTTGCCATACATTTGTTGGTTAGATGTAATTTTCTTACCTTTGCCTACAATCAAAATACCAGCCGTTTAAGGTAAGAAGCACCAAAATAAGACAGGAGAGAAAGCCCCACCACATGCAACAGAACATTAAAGGGCATATAGAAGGTGACAACAAAAGCATAACAATTCAAGCACGTCCTTAGATGCTTCTTCTATTATTAGCCATAAAACACAGCGTACGTACATACATAGATACATATATACACACACATATAAATATATATATATATAAATGACATGTTTCATTTCTTACATTTCATAAAAAAAAAAATCTTTTCGTCCCTCGCATTCAAAATCGAAGCTTTTACATCCCAGAAATCAACTCTCAGTTGTGAATCAAACCATCCAACAACTCAATTACAAATTTTGGAGATAAATTTAGTAGATCACTCCCATAAATATATTCCAACAAATAAATTAAAGTGACTAAAAAAGCTTAACTAAAGTTTAACACTTTAATACGTTCTAAATTAATAGGAACAACAGCTGAGAAAACGCCAACAATATTCCTCTGTTTTGTTGCTCTCACTTGAGAGCTTTCGTACCATTTTGTTATTGAAGATGCACATGGTTTTAATTAAGCTTTTTAGTCACTTAATTTATTTGTGGGAAATATGTTTTTTAGAGTAATCTATCAATTCTACCCTCAAAATTTGAAACCGGGTTGTTAGATGATTTGATTCACAACTGAGAGTTAATTTCTGACATGCAAAAATGTTGATTTTTAAATATGAGAAATGAATTTGCTTCATTTTAAAAGCGAGGGACGAAAAGAATTCTTTTATGAAATGTGAGGATGAAACAGGTCATTTTCCTTATATGTGTGTGTAGATGCGAGACCAAACAGTCAAATACCAATTTGGAATTGGACAAAGATTCCAACAAAGTTCTGAACGGCAGACTGAAAAATACTTGTTCCCATAAAATAAAACTCATCATTGGAGTACAAATGCAATATCTGGAGAGTGTCCTCTGAGTTTTCCAAGTGACTTCTCAGTTGAAGAATACTTGTTTAGTTGTTCGAATCATATCAAGACTCATGGATTCATTATTGCATCACAAACGAACCTCAGAGTGTGTTATCTGAGTTTTGAATGCCAAAGGGCTCAAGCCAGAAGGCAAAGTTTGGTGGGGGGTATAGATTCCATGTTTAGAGCATCTGGATATTATTTAACATCAAGAATTCTCCATCACTCTTAAACTACTTCTCCCCCAAGGCAGGCCTCAATGTGCCAACAACCTTTTGTTACCTAGCTAACTGTTGATAGAAAAGCATCATTTAACGCATCATTTAACTATTAATTATCTATTGGCAGTAGCCAGTAAGATATTTGCTTGCTGTGATACATTGGTTTCCCTTGTCTTAGTACCTGAATCATAGTTATTAATCTTACACTAGATTAGATCCTGACTGATTAGTACTGTAACGACAAGGGAAAACTACCACCATTTTTTGTCCCGACCAAATTCCTGTTAATTTCTGTCTCAAAAGTTTTCGCTTTTATTGCAACCTAGTCACTGTTTGGATGGCCTACTTTTAGTCTATTTTAGAAAAACAAAATTAGTTTAAAAACAAAATCTATAACACTCGCAAATTTAGAAAAAAAATAAAGCATATTAGATAAGATAAGGGTGTAAAAGATTCTTGGGTGGTGCGGGAGAGGTTTAAGTTATTTTTTGAAAAATAGAGAATGTTTTGAGTGTTTTGAATAAACACCAGTATGTTTTCTAAAACAACTACAATAAATCACAGTAAAATTTTAGATAAATACTAAAAAATACATCATATAAACAAACCCTTGAATATCTTTTATCACATTCAAAAACATATTTATCATGACCATAATATCTTTAAAACTTCTTCTTCCACGCAATAAATGTGATGACAAACTAGTGTTACCTCAAGTGCTAAAAGTATTGTAACTTGCACTTGATGGTACTAGACTACCACGAAATTAGCTTATGAGTTTGCCTAATGAAACTTTGGATGAGGAAGAAAAAAATGCTTGAGGGCAAAAACTCAAAGAACCAAACATCGGGAAATTTCTTTAAATAATATATATTTTTTTAAAAATCATTCCTCGAATGAGGGATTTTTCTCCCTTGTTCCCTGGTGTGCGGCAGCAACCAAGAAGAACATATATTTTTTAATTTATTAAAGATACAGTGTTTCCATTTGAATTACTATTTTTTTGAAGTTTTTATATATACTTTTTGAAGTTTTTATAGAAAAATACACTGTAACGATTTGGTGTATGTGAGATTAAAAAAATGATTAGAAAATATGGCTATGAAAAGTGTAAAAAAATTTTCTTTTTTTTTTGATAATGTAAATTTTTTTTTTTAGAAAATAGCAATCCAAACATGGCCTGTTTAGGGCCTAATGTCTCTAACCAACTTTTATGTGCCACTCAACCAATCAAAATTTGGAAAATGTTTAATCCTACTTTTCTCGAAAGATGGTGTGGTGAGAGTGGATCATGTATGTATTTAATAATTTCAGCCTTCAAACAAACTTGCAATGTTACATAGCCAAACCAACATTTGAAAAAAAAAAGAAAAAGAAAAAGAAAAGAAAGGACATGTGAAAAAATAATACATTCTGCTGTGTTATTTGTCCTGGATCACACAAGGGTGCCCAACCAACCTAAGAGGTACATATAAATCATAAATGGACCAAACCAAACTGGTATTGCTGAATAATTAAAATTTGCCCACTAATTTGTCCTGGTTGGGGACGCAGATCATTCACACCGTGGACCGGACTAGTGGACTAGCCCCTAATAAATGATGATTCTCAACAAAGGAAAAAGAAGACAGAAAATTATTCTCAGCTAAGCAGGCAAAAAAAAATTTTCATCAAGTAAAATAATACATTTTAAATTATTTTTCGAGAATCAAATAAAAAAGGATTGTGAAAGGGGCCTGAAAAAAAATAATTTGTTAATGAGCAAGATATGAGTAATTATCATCGTAAGGCGACAGTTATGGTCAATTCTAATACTGCTTTGCCAAGCAAAAAAAGGAAATACAATAATTAAGTAGAGATGTTATAATCATTATTGCTGATTATGGATTCATAATTGAATATCTTTTCCAAAATGTTGGTGTGAGAAAACTAGCTGGTTTAATTTTTGCTCCTCTCAAAAAAGGAATGCCGGGTACAAGTTGGACTGAAATACCACAAAGTTCTATTTTAGACTGCTGGAGTGATATCTAATGACTCAAAACAGTATGCTATAATACTAGCAAAATGAAGTAGAGCATCCTTACTCGGACTGAAATACCACGTCGACAGTCAAATTCTTTTACTACGTGCTAGAACTGGCAAAAAAGTCTAAAATCTAACAACCACCCCAACCCGTCCATTAATTTTAAAGGATGGGTTGGGTTGATTGAGTTATGAGTTTTGTTGGGTTAAATAAGAAAAATTCAACTTATTCTTTGGGCGGGTTGGATTTTTTATTTGGACACCTAATAACCAACTTATTTAAAAGTAATTCAAAATAATAAATACCAGATTCAATATGCATATGCCCAACCACTTGCATTTGGACATGTGTTAATAAATCATTGACCAATTTATATTCAAAATTCTCATATATATGTTTTCAATTAAATTTTTTAATTTTTATTTAAAAGAAAAAATAAATTTGAAATAAAAACTCATGCTTATTTTACTTTTACAACAATAGTTAAATTTGCTCAACTTCTATAATAATTTATTATGCCTTTTAAGAGTATGTTGTTTTCGTCCCCTTTTTTTTGTGGTTGTTCTCAAGTTGTTACTTGTTTCTATTTGTTAATATTTCGTATATGTAAAATAGAGTTTTAAATTTGTTCTAATTGCATTCTTTTACTTTCCTCTAACTAGTTTTATTTCATTGTTAATAATTCCTCATCAATATTAGAATACAACAAATTATATGTCTCTTACTTATATTTTCAAACATAATATAATCTAACATTCAATAATTTAAATACATAGAATATTACAACTTACAATAAAGCAAACATGAATACTAAAAGTATTAATAAGTTGTGACAAAAATAAGTTTCAATCAATTAGTAATATTATAAAAAGTATAAAGTAAACAAATTATGTTCGCTGATCTATTTAAATGTACAATTTATTATCTAAAATTCACAATGTAAGCAATATAAAATATTATTCTATTTGTGATGTGTTTCTAAGGAGTTTAAGAAGTGAGTGTGTGTTAGTTTGTGTGAAAATGTGTTAGTGTGTGAGAACACATTTATGTATGTGAAAATGTATTTGTGTGTGAAAAAAATCTTTTTGTGTGTTAAAATGTATGTGAGAAAGTTTATGTATCAGAATGTATTAATTAATCTGTTGGATCATGTTTGGCTTATGGGTTTGAAATAATCTAATATGATCCAATTCAAAATCAACTCAATCTAAAGTTGGGCGGATTAAGTATAACTCATTTAAATGAAACCCAATATCAATCCACTCAGTTGCCAGGTATCCTACGTGCTATCCTAGTCATTCAAATCACTAATTAAAAAGAAAAAGGCTCAGTCTGTTGCCGCATAGCTTTGTTGAGGCAACAGACACCTTTTTTTTTAAAAAAAAAAAATTACCATTTAAATCTCTGATTAGGCGACTGAGATGCAAATAATTTTAGGGAAAAAAGTTCCAATGGCCCTCCAACTCTTTCCCGAGTAAAGTTTTAACCCTCCAACAATTAACGATAAAGTTTTGGCTCTCGATTTAACAAAATAGCATATTTGTGGCCCTTCTGTCAAATCCAGCAGTTAAAATTGACGGGAAGCATCATCTCGTGAGACGCATGGCCAAATATCAAGGGCATTATAGCCTCTGAAGGAGGGTTTATCGAGTAAAGAGAGAGCAAAAAGGCAGTTTTTTCCCTTACCTTATGTTAGAGCAAGAAAAAGCTCCATTCCAGTCAAAGCTGGAGCTGAAAATGCCAAGAATGAACAGTTCCCCTCTACCGATGTGTAGATGTGACAAAGAGACTAGGGTGATTATTTCGTGGACCTCAAAGAATCCTAGGCGAAGGTTTGCTGTGTGCGCGGAAGGTTGATGCTGATATTGGGCATGGATCGATGAGGAGATGTGTCGATAGTCAACGGAGATAATACCTAGCCTTCTTCGAAAGATTAATGCAATTGAAAAGGACAGAGATGAATATGAAGAAATAGCAAGAAGAAATGAAAGAAAGGTAACAAAATTGAAGGAAAAAGTTAAAGAATTGGACAAAGAAATTCGCTGCAAGAAATGGGTGAATAAGTTGCTGGTGAGATTGCCTTTTTTAACATGGATATTGATTTTTTAATTTTTGATGAGTTGGGGCCAAAAAAATGGAAACTTTGTCAGTTTTTAGCAAATAGAAGGTGCTTGCAAACACCTGGCCCTCACCAAGTTGAAGTTTCCATAAGAAGAAGATGATCCAAATTATTCCTTGTAATATAAATTTTGACTTATAGTTGTATGATGTATCCGCAAAGCTTGTAATCAAATCTGTGTTTGTGGTTGTCCCAATGAAATATCTAGCTATCTCTTTTTATTAAATGAAAGTGTTGTAGTTTACTTATTCATCTCAATGAATTGTTTTGTATTGTGGTTAGAAAAAAATCATAATAATGGTGCAATAAAAGAGAGCAAATAAAGCCATGTTGTATCATATTAATCACTTGCGTAGTACATTTATGAGCATCAAAAGTTGGCTATAATGCAAAGCAGAATTAGCATGTTACCAACAAGGAACTACTGGACAAAAAAAAAAAAAAAAAAGAACCACTAGACACATAAACATGTTCTGATATGGTAATGAATTGTCACCATCAGTTTACACAGCATAAAACAAAAAGAGTTTGTCAAAATGTTTGGTCTATCATGGCTGAGTTTCCCTTCTAGTGGCTGTTCCTTTTCCCATCCTCTTTCACCTTGTCTTCCTTTGCCCCTACCTCTTCCACTCTATCTCCCATTCTAGTTGCCAACTGTGAATGGGGGTTCTTTATCCAAATAAGCATGGTTAGCATTGATGGTTCCTTTTTCTGCATCGGTAAGCGACTTTGTAGCTGAGTTTTTTCTAAATTGTTTTCACTGTGAATGATGTTGTTGCTGGCCCTATTCTGGATGTTGCTGCCCAACTTCATTATTAGCTTGTTAAGTTTGTTGTTGCAAATTTTGAAAAGACTGGTCTGGTTGGTGATTCCTATGAGACTGTCAACAGATACGTGTAAGTACATGGGAGAATAGTGAAAAATGAACATATTTAATGCACTTATTGCTGTCCTCCCTTTTTCTGCTGGTTGCTGCCTCTGCTGACTACTAGGTTGAGCCTTGGATGATCTGTTAGAACCTTGTTGGTTTTCTTCATTGGGAGGCTTCTTGTACGTAGCTGCATTATGGCTAACCTCATCATATTTTCTACAATGAATGACAATCCTCCTTCTCAACCTTCTACCATGATCTCTCCCCTCAGTCACATCCCTCTTCCTCCCCTTTTTAGGCCTACCAGGTTGAGTAACTGATGTTGACGGATCCAACACAAGTATGGTGGATGGGGCCCAATGATCCTCGCCACTTTGGCTACAAAACATTCTCATCAATCTTGAAGAAGAGGCCTCTGCTATAAGAACGATCCAGATATTTGTAAGGATCCTCTTCTCGCATCAAGATGGCAACAATTACATGACAGCATGGAGTTCCACTAACCTCTCATAATCTGTAAATACAATAATTTTTTTGCATATCTACTGCAAATTAGGCCCCTCTTGGACCCTTGACTTGATAGTCATTCAGTGCATTCCAAATTGGCATCCACTGACTTGAATGTTTGACCCTAGTCTCCACAATTTCATTAATTAAAGGTCCAGTGGGGCCCTTGTATTTCCCTATTGCAACTCGTCTTCTTTGGATCTTGTCCATAAGATATTCTCTTATCAATTCCAACATTGTGATGATAGGTTGGTCCCTTGCATCTTTAATATGAGCATTGAAGGACTCGCATAAGTTGTTCACTATCATGTCACTCTTGATGTGAGTTGGAAAGTATGCCTTGCACCAATGCCGAGGATGAGGGGCTTTCTTGACCCATTCATATGCATCTTTATCAAAAGTTTGAAGTTCATCCATAGATTTGTTGTACATTTTCATTGTTGTGCAACATGCTATATTCCACAACCTATCTTTAAGAGCCAAACCAAGATGCTTTTTCTTGAAATTGCTATACATATGTTGGACACAGTACCTGTCCTCACAAATCCATTTAAGTAGTTATTAAATAGTTGAGAAATTATAATGCAAAAAAACTTGATAAAAATGTATATGTTTGAAAAGTTAACAAAATACCTGTGCTCACATCCAGGTAGAACTTCAGTAAGTGCCCTGTCTAACCCCTATAATGGAATCATGATAGGCTGTTAGCTAATCATGATAGGCTATTAGTTTCTACCAAATTTGAAAGTTTTTTGACTTTGAAAGTTTGAGATATTGTTAATATCATACCTTTTGCTGATCTGATATAAAGGTATAGTGGTATTGATTTTCGAATTTCCAAGTCCTCACTTAGATGTTTGAGAAACAAGCCCACTGCTCAGTTGCTTCTCTCTCCACAACTGCCCAAGCAATGGGCCACTATCTATTATTCGAGTCTGCAGCAATGGCAGTTAGTAACTGTCCTCTGTAAATCCCTTTTAGATGGCAACCATCCAGGCCTATTATTGGCCTGCAGCCATCCTTGAATCCCTTCTTTAGTGGCCCTAAACAGCAGTACAACCTCATGAATTTAGAATTACCTCTTGGTCCTCTAAATGGAGTAAACATTATCTCCATTGTACTCTCTTCATGCGTCTTCTTTATTTCAGTACAATACTCTTAAATTTTCTTGTATTGTGCTTCAACCGACCCCTGTATCTTTTTGAGAGCCATTTTCCTCGCACTAGAAACCACCCATTTAGAAATTTGAGTTTGGTACTCCTCATGCACCGTTTGCCTAATCTCGCGAGTTGACATACGAGTGTTTGATCTAATTCTTTCCATATATCTATTTGACAACCAATTGACCTTCAAATTTTTATTTTTCCAAGAATAATTGCAGTTTTCATGCTTGTCATACATCGTCTTCACTACCAAATCTGCTGTGCCAAGTGCCTTTTCAACTGAGGCAAACACATACCATGGACATGGATCTTTATACCTAGCTCTCACCCTCTTTGGTTCATTCTTTTTTGTATACACTAGCTTTCCCATCTTAATACCATATACTTGGACAGCATTTTTGAATTGGGCTCTTGGCTCAAATTTCAAACCCAACTCGAATCTTGTATCAATTCTAAATTTTTCTGAAGAAAAATCTTTATACCTATCAGCATACTGCTCAGTTTCTTGATCTTCTCTGATGAATTAGCATTACTACTTAAATGATCTGGGATTGTATCTTCTGCCAACTCATCTATTTCAGATCCAGAATCTTGGGTTTGCTGCTGTTGTTGTGTTTTCCTTCTTCGCCTTGTTTTTTTTTTGTTGTGCTTGCTGCTGTTATGGGGACTCTTGTATTTCAGCCTGTTCACTAGCAGGCTGTTGAGTTGAAACTCCTCCTTGCTGCGAATGTCTTTCAATTTGCACTTCTTCTAATGTGCTTCTACACTGGGTTGGCTCAAATGTCAAATCATCAAGAAGAGCCTCATCTTTATAATATTCTACATCACCACTGAATCTGTCATTTCTGATCCAGAATCTTCATCATCTCTTCCATGTCCTTCATCTTCAATAGGGTGTTGATAGCTCATTCCTTCTTGTTATGTACCTATTTCTCCAACATGCTGCTGGTTATTACATGCATGTGCATCACCACTTTGTCCTCCAATCGAGGAAACTACATGCTACTGCTCATTATTAGATGCTTGTGCATCACCACTTTGTTTTCCACTTAAACCATCTACATTGTAATTCTAGTCTTTAAAAGCCCGTGCATCACTAGAATCTATATCATGCTGCTGGTTTTTGGCTGTTCTTCTGCCACCACTTTATCCTCTAGTTGAATCCCTAATGAACAGCCTCCTCTTAGGAACTAGATGAGAAATGATTCCCTTATTATACTACCCTCCTCATCCAACTCTGTTATCAAAACACCACACTTCTTCTACTGTGCTGGTTGAATCACTATAGGAGACTTGCAACTATTAATTTCTTCAGCTATTAGATGGTTACAATAGACTTCCATTACCTTGTACTTATAAGCCCAAGCACAAAATTTGTTAACATCATCATCGGTGCACAACTCTCTTAAATCATTTATTAGATCCCTATTTGGTTCAAGGTAGTACTACATTATGGCAGCTCTACGATGTCCCATTTTCTCCACCATTTTATTTAGTTCAATGGTTGACATTCTTTCAGCATCACAAACATCTACATAATCCACCTCTCCATTAGCATACCATACATACTGTTTCCATATAATTCTACCCCCATGATACATCCAAATAATAAACCATTCAAAATGAGTTTCTACAATGGCAATTGGGATAAAACAATCAACAACATAATGAAAAAACACATAAAGGTTGACCAATGAAATACTGAATTAGTCAAATTCAGCCAAAAAAAAATCCTAAAGAAATAAAGTTGTCCCTTTTCAGCCATTAAAATACATCACTTTCAAAACAGCCCTCTTTGTCCGATATTGTCAATTTACAACAAACAAAATTGGACCACAAATTGGACCACATAGTCTCCCGACATCACCATTACCCAAACATATAAACAAATAAGTTCCATCACACACGCATATAAACAAATCTTAAACCCAAATGGATTAGTAAACAAGATTTTGAATTACCATAAACGAGGTACGGATCAAAGTAGTCATCTTTCCTCCATATTTGTCACTCCATTTCTGCCTTTACAACCCCCCTCCCACGCTAACAATTAGCACTTTCGCTACAATATCCGAATCGAATAGTCTGATTTTTTTGCACTAGGGTTTTGGAGCAAAAAGGGTGGGAATTGTGCAATTAACAACGGTGAAAGTGTTTTTACTCTCTCTTTACTCGATAAACCCTCATTCAGAGATTATAATGCCCTTGATATTTGGTTGTGCGTCTCACGAGATGATGCTTCCCGTCAATCTTAACTGATAGGTTTGACAAAAAGGCCACGAATATGCTATTTTATTGGGTAAAAAATAAAAAAACCCCCTATAGTAAACCTATTATACAAATAAGCTCCCTATGGTTTCAAAATATATAATACGGTATCTCATGCTTTGAACTAAATTGTATACCTGACAGAAATCAGTAAAATTAATGGGCACTAATGAAATGACCAAAATGCCTGGCTACTGCAGCTGCTGACTGTTGTTTCGCCATTTTATTAGCTCAAAAGAAAGCTACCACATAGCTCCAACTCTTTCTCTCTCTCGTACACTTATATATCATATTCATATAACATTACAAGCTCTTCCTTCCAAGCTTCAACTTACTCCCCCATTCAACCATTTGATTATTATCCATCGCTCTCAACTTACTATTTACTCGTACTTGTACCACCCCTCTCTTTATTAACATTTTCCAAACTTGACTTGTATTATTATTAACCCTCCCAATTTCCAACCCTTTTTTCACCTCATTCTCACAAAACCCATAGTTAGTAGTAATTCCTTCATTCTTTTGTCTTAGCCCTATAAATTCAAAGACCAGTGGAGAGATTATTCATCCATCCAGAGATTGAAGCAGCAACAAGAAAAGAAAGAAGAAAGAAAACAAACGATGATGCAAAGTAATAGGTGCAATGTTGGTTCTCATGGAAACATGGCTGGACCATGTTCATGTGGCATGTTCCACACTCATCAAGCCAATTCATTCTCAATGCCTAACCATCACAATAAACCCTTTGATGAAACTGCTGAAATGTATTCTTTCGCACCATCTCCGCCGTCTTCCTCTGTTGATTGCATTCTTTCCTTGGGCACCCCTTCTACTCGTCTAACCAATAATGACACCGAAAAAAGACACTCTTCTTACATGTCTAACTTTTGCTGGGATATTTTATAGTCCAAACATTCATCCAATTCTCCCCATTATTCGTCCCACAAAAGTAGCCAAGCAAACAATCACACCAACTCCAGTTATGGTGGGTGCTGTTTTAATGGAAAATGTTCATATATCGTCCTTGAAGGAGGGTGGGACAAGTTCTTCGGCATCGGTATCTGAGGTTCAACCAGTCTCGAAGGATGGGTTGGGGGTTTCCCTGCAACACCAGGTACAGTCTAGTGTGTTTGTTGAGGGTAGCTTCACGGAGTTTTATTGGGAGGTTCAAACACCACTGGGAGTTTTATTGGGGGCTAAGGGGTAGAATAGTAATATTTGCTAAAAATTAAGTATAAAAAATTTGTTTTTAGCTTTCAGTATATCAGTCCCGCTAATTTTACCGATTTCCGTCAGGTTTACAATTTAGTTCAAAACATGAGGTACCGTATTGTATATTTTGAAACCATAGGGGGCTTATTTGTATAATAGGTTTACCATAGGGGATTTTTTTTATTTTTTATCCTATTTTATTAGATCGATGGCCAAAACTTTACCATTAAGTGTTGGAGAGCTAAAACTTTACTTGGGAAAGAGTTGGAGGGCCATTGAGACTTTTTCCCATGATTTTACAACAATTCCCGTACATAACCTGTGTAGCAACGCTATATCTTAAAAAATTAAAAAAAAAAGATTTTGTTTTGGTTGCCACAGACCAAACATGTCATTTAATATGCAATGACATTAAAATAAGATAGATGATATTTTTAAAGTATTTGAAATCCTTCTCTTTTTTTTTTATGGCTCGCACAATTTTCTGAAGATTCATATAGGAATATTGGTTTTCAACTTTATGAGTTCACCTTATAATTTATTTTCAACTTTTTGGGTTCACCTTATGTTTCAAGCATAATCGGTTTAATATGGCCCGAATTTAAGTCATCATCTTTTATATAAAATTAAAAAAAATTAAAATTGAAACAAATGGCCAAATCAGGTGACTTGATACAAATAGTGGTGCATTCAAGTTGAGTCGACTATTCAAGCTTGACTCGTGGTAAAGTAATTGAGTTTAAGCTAGTGTTTGAACTCGTCACAATCTTTTAAAAGTCAAACTCAAACTCGACTTTGACTTCAATTTACCTTACTCGAACTTGAGTTTAATTAAATCTAATCCAGTCTAATCAAACTCAATTGAACGTATTCGAATCTAATCAAGCTCAACTAATAAAAATTAATATTTTACATATAATTTTAAATAAAGGATATAATTGACATTTCATAATAATAAATATAAAAATTGAAAAATATATATTATGAAAAACTCGATTAGGCTGATCAAGCTTTGAGTACAAGAATTTGGAACTCGAACTGAACTCGTAATCTCAAACGAGTAGTTCAAACTCAACCTTATATTTGGTCAAAGCAAGCTCCAGTCGAACTGTTGACCGAGTAGCTCACGAGTTCTATTCGAGTTACTTAATTAAACATCACCCCTAGATACAAGTATGGAACTCTATGGCCACAAATTGCAATTGCAATTGAAGAATCCTTCAATCCGATTAAATACACAAGACAAAAAATAATTACTCAAAAATACAAAAACGATACTTCCTAATGCTAAAATGGGTATACCATGTTAGCGAGTTACATTACTACTGTCGAATGATTTTCCGAAATGACATAAATGCTCCTTCACATTTCTAAAAAGTCTCATTTTTTTCAACCCTTCACATATGAGATAGAGAAAAATGGTCCCTCACATATTCAAAATGAATCATTTTGTTCCCAGATCCTATTTTCTAGTCACTTTTCAATTAAAAGACGCACGTCTAGCTCACGTATTGTGTGAGAGTCATGCAAGTTTTCTTGCTAATATTCTTGTTGCCCCTATATTCATTAACATGTGATGCATGTGCTTTTTAATTAGAAAATGTTACAAAAATGTGATTTAATACCAAAAATGATACACTTTGAATGTGTAACTAACCATGTTGTTCCATTTCGTATGTGAAAGACTGTAAGAAACTTTTTCAAATATGTGAGAGATTATTTAGGTCATTTCACCTCGATTTTTCGCAAGACTGTAGGTACAAAATATGGCGCATTTTCAAAGTCTAAATAAGGGAAAATCATTTAAAGCATCTCTCACGTCTCATCAAATGAATTTTTTTTCATCTTTTACTTTGTAAATGGTAATTTTGCATCCTTTCCAAAATTAAATTGGTAAAATTTGGTCCCATCTTAGATTTTCAACTACTTTTTACGTTGAATCCATCATGTAACTTATATTTGGTCATTTTTTTAGGGGCAAAAAGATTGGGTTTTTTTTGTAATTAAACAAAAGAACCAATTCATATTCATTTTTACATCTAAAAAAATTAGCTGACCCATATTTTTCTAAAAAAGTGAAATCTAACCAATTCATATTCATTTTTGTCACTAAAAAAAAAGGATATGACCTTTTATACATAAAAAATGGCTACATGTTTGTCACGTAGTGATTTCAAACTAAAGAATGGTCAAAATTAGGTTGGGATTAATTTTTGGATTAACTTTTTATGCACTAATAGTGCATTAAATTTTTTTTACACTAGCAATTTTGGATATATATCACATGTATATGATTTAAATTTTAAATTGAATTCATGGTATGCGGTATAATCTAAACCTATTAGTGCAAAAAACTTATAAACTGACAAGCGTATAAAAAAGTTATCCATAAGTTTTACAAAGTTGAATCTGTATCGGATGTAAAGTTAATATTTGAATTATTTTCCCTTTGAATATTAAATATAACGAATTGTTACCCGTGTCAAGTTTTGATTGTTTGATAGAGTTGGCAAACAAACCCAACAACCCACCTAACCCACCCACTAATTTTAAGGGATGGTTGGATCAGTTGGATTATGGAATTTGTTGAATTGGGTCAAAAAATCCAATTTATTCATTGGGCAAGTTGAATTTTTTATTTGGCAACCCAATACTCAACTTGTTAGAAAAAATTCAAAACAATAAATGCGAAAGAAAATCACTTTTCTTCCTCCGATTTTGTCTACAAATTTTAAAGGATGGGTTGCTACTTGCTTTTGTTTGTTAATGTTTCGTATACCTAGATTAGAGTTTTACATTTGCATTCTTTTACTTTTCTTTAACTTGTTCTATTTCATTGCTAATAATTCCTCACCAATATTATAATACAACAAATTATATGTCTCTTAATTACATTTTCAAGTATAATATAATCTAGTATTCAATAATTTAAGTACATAGAATACTACACCTTACAATAAAACAAATGTGAATAGTAAAAGCGTTAAATAAATTGTGATAAAAATAAGTTTCAATAAATTAGTTGTATTAAAAAGTATAAAATAAACAAAAATTTTTTGCTAATCTATTTAAATGTACAATTTATGATCTAAGATTCACAATACATGCAATATAAAATATTATTCTATTTATGGCATGTTTTCAAGGAGTTTAAAAAGTGAGTGTTTGTTTGTGCATGTGAAAATTTGTTACTGTATGAAAATATGTTTATGTGTGTAAAAAAATTTTTTGTGTGTAAATGTATGTAAGAAAGTTAATGTATGAAAATGTATTAATTAATTTGTTGTGTCATATTTGGATCATAGGTTTAAGATGATTCAATATGATCCAATCCAAAATCATTCTAATCTAAAGTTGGGTGAGTTCCGTATAACACATCTAAATAAAATCCTAGCACCAACCCACCCAAT
This sequence comes from Coffea eugenioides, assembly GCF_003713205.1. Classification (NCBI taxonomy): domain Eukaryota; kingdom Viridiplantae; phylum Streptophyta; class Magnoliopsida; order Gentianales; family Rubiaceae; genus Coffea; species Coffea eugenioides. Next base: position 22,672,271 of record NC_040040.1, read on the forward strand.
TGTCAGGCATATTGTTTAACCAGCTGTTGATGGAACCAGACATGGAGACAGGGAGAGAGCAGCGTCCTCCAATTACATACTTTTGGGCGTTGGAATGTGAATAATGTGATATTGCCACAAACTCAAGCTCTATCAGTGGTACTCCACTGAAATATAGCTACGAATAAGAGAGAATGTAATATTCAAAATAGAGAGGAAATAGATGATCAGAGAATGAAGGAAGAGTTGAGGGAAACTTGCAGAGAAAAGAATTAATCCATTCACTCACAAAGAATCGATTTCAATATCAATAAAATTAATAACAAAAAGTACTAATACTGGTGCCTGAAGTTACTTGTAACTAACTGCTAACGTGGACCACATCTGAAAAAATCCACTTAATAGCCCAAACATAACAAACTACAAAGAAAACGACAAAATACTACTAATTCCTACTTAATTCTGTTAACTAAGTAAAAAGACATAGTTTACTAATAACTCAACATAAATCTGTTAGTTCAATTAGTCTTGTGTCATCACTTCCCCCTTGAATTCCACCTTGTCCTCAAGGTTCAAAATCTGGAAATGTAGCTCATATGAACTCAGCATCCTCCCAGGTAGCATTAGTTGGAGTAGAGTTGAACCACTGAACTAGCCATTGCACTGCTGCACTATTTTTCCTCTTGACCATCCTCCTTTCTAACATTGCCACTTGTTGCACCTTCAGCTGTCCCTCTTCATCTGAGTATGGTAGGGCAGAACCAGGAGTCACTCCCTCTCCCACCTTCTTCTTCAATAATGACACATGGAAAACGAGATGAATTTTAAAGCCCTTTGGTAACTTCAGTTTATAGGCAATAGCCCCAATCTTCTCTACTACCTGATAAGGACTATAATATTTTGTAGCCAATTTCATGTTCCTCCTAATGGCAACAGTAGTCTGTGTATATGGCTATAATTTCATAAACATCCAATCCCCAACTTCAATTGTCCTCTTTGGCCTCTTGGTATCAGCATAATGCATCATTCTAGCTTGAGCTTGTTCTAGGTTTTCTTTGAGCAACTTCGCAATGGCCTGCTTGTTCTGTACATAATCTTCTATAGCTGCCACATTGGTTTGCAAATAAGGTCCAATAGCTAGCTGAGGAGCCTTGAACCCTTAAAGAGCTTTAAATGGGGACATCTTGATCGAGGAATGATACGAAATATTGTACCACCATTCTGCAATAACTAGCCACTGGTGCCAAGACTTGGGTTTCTGATGAGTCATGCATCAAATAGATTTCCATACATTGGTTAACCCTCTCACTCTGTCCGTCACTTTGAGGATGATATGCAAAACTTAGGTACAACTCAGAGCCCAACAGTCGAAAAAGTTCCTACCAAAACTGGCTAGTGAGCACCTTATCTCTGTCAGAAACTATCCTCTATGGGATTCCATGCAACTTGCAGAATCCATCTAGAAATAGTTTGGCCATACCAGTAGCACAAATAGGATGGGATAGACCGAGGAAATGGCTATATTTTGTTAACCTGTCGACCACAACCATGATCACATTCTTACCCTTAAACATTGAAAGTCCCTCTATGAAGTCCATAGTGATATGACTCCAAGAGTATTGTGGGCCTGGTAAAGATTGCCGCAGGCCTAGATTGGGAATATTTTCATGCTTACATCTGCTACATACTTCACATTCTTGAACCTCCTTCTTGATATCATCTAATATATGGGGCCAATAGAAGAATTGTTTAGCTCTCAAGAATCAAGTTTGTATACTAGAGTGGCCTCCCATATAAGCAGAATGTACTGGTTGGATCACCTTTCTCTTAATGTCTCCTCCATTTCCAATGTAAATTTTTCCCTTATACCTCAATACACCATCCTAATAGCTGTATTCAGAGTCCCCCGTAGAGGTTAACAATAATTCCTGAATTTTAGTTTGCACTACTATGTCCTCATTATAGCTGTCAATAACTTCCTGCAGCCAGGTTGATACTACAATGGTTAAGACTACACATTCCATTTGATCCACCCCTCTTCTAGATAAAGCATCGGCCACCACATTCTCAGTACCTTTCATATATTGTATCTCATAGCTCAATCTAAGCAGTTTGGAGAGCCATTTCTACTGCAAAAGTGTTGTGATCCTTTGCTCCAACAATAACTTCAAACTTTGATGATCAGTCTTAAGGACAAAGTGATGGCCCTCTAGATAATGTCTCCACTTGCTGATAGTAGTCACTATAGCCAATAACTCCTTCTCGTATATAGACATTCCTAGATGTCTAGGTCCTAGTGCCTTACTCAAATATGCCAGGGGCTTCTTTTCCTGCATCAAGACAACCCAATGTCCCCATGATAGGCATCTGTCTCAACAACAAATGGCTTGGTGAAACCTAGAAGTGCTAACACTGGGGTTGAGCTCATAGCAGCCTTAAGCAGCTCAAAGCCTCTTCTGAAGCTGCAGTCCATACAAGCCCATCCTTCTTAAGCAACTCAGTTAAGGGCTTAGCAATTGCCACATATCCCCTCACAAATTTCCTGTAGTACCCTGTTAGCCCCAAAAACCCTTTTAATTGCTTCACTGAAGCTGGTTTTGGCCAATTGATCATGCAATCCACCTTACTCTTATCAACTGCTACTCCCTCAAAGTTGATAATGTGACCAAGGTACTCCACTTTTGGTTGTGCAAATGAGCATTTGCTTCTCTTTGCAAACAGCTGCTATTCTCTTAATATTCTCAAGACAGTTCTTAAATGCTGCTTATGCTCCTCCAAATTCCTATTGTACACCAAGATGTCGTCAAAAAATACAAGTACAAATTTCCTTAGTGCTTGCTTAAACATCTCATTCATTAGGCTCCAGCTCTCAGATCAATCTTAGTGAAGTATTTAGCTCCATACAACTCATTTATAAGCTCATCAATTAATGGCATAGGGCATTTATCCTTTACAATTAACTCATTCAACTGTCTATAGTCTACACAAAATCTCCAACTCCCATCCTTTTTCTTAACTAATAATATGGGTGAAGCAAAAGGACGATTGCTGGCTTGAATAATTTCGTTCTCCAACATCTCCTTAACTAACCTCTCCACTTCTGCCTTTTGGATATAAAGGATCCTATATGGCCTCAATTTAAAAGGTCGAGCTCCCTCTTTGAGGACAATCTGGTGGTTCTGTGATCTAGGTGGGGGTAATCCCTTGGGTTCAACAAATACATCTTCAAACTCAATCAGAAGGTCTAGAACTTCCCCAGGGATTGGTTCCTTTTCCCCTTGTTGGCCCTCTGAACTAGCACAAATGCAACCTATCACCCCATAAGTGTGCTTTCTGAACCACTTCTTTGCTTTGCTTTCCCTCAATAAGCTTAATTCTCTCTCATAGTCATTACTATTTAGTGTTACTGTCTGTCCATCCTTACTAAATTCGATGAATAGAAAGTTGAAATCAAATACCACAGGGCTGTATTTTTCAACCAATCCCCAACCACCATATCATTACCCCCTAGTTTCAATGTCCTCACCTGATGTTGGAACTCCTATCCACCCATTCTCCAAATTAGAGAACTACAAATGGACTTACCGTATAGCTTGGTACTATTAGCCGAAGTTACTCCTATTGGCTTGGTAGGAATTAGCTTATACTGTAGTTGCTTAGCTAGCACTTCATCAATGAAACTATGAGCACTACCACTATCAATAAGGATAGATGCTACTCTGTTCTTAATGACACCCTTGATCCTGATAGTTTTGAAACTCACATTACCAGACAAGATATTCAAAGAGATCTCAACCTATTCACCATTCTCCATCATATGTGTCTGTTCATTTGTTTCCCCCTTTCCAAGTCTTGGATCACATACTCCTCAAAGCAAGACTCATCAGCTAGAATGAAATTGACGTGTCTAAATTGACAAACATGGTTAAGAGTGAACTTCTCATCACATTTACAACACAATCCCAGCTCTCTCTTAGTCTGAAAATCCTTGGGTGAAATTTTCTAGAATTGGGTGGTTTTCTTCTGGTAATTAAGGGTAACTAGCTGGTCTTTTAATGAAGGACGCAAATTTGGAGGTTTTGAAGAAGAAGAATTCCATTTGTTAGAATTTGCTAGGGGAGGGGTTGTGTTTTTCTGGCTAGAGATTATATTGGATGCTGGTTTGATCATTGGTTTTGGAGTACTTATTAATGGCAGAAACAGTGATTTCTTGTTGGGTTGCTATTTCAATGGCTGAAGAAAGCATGGTTGGTTTTAGCATTTTCACCATGGACTTAATTTCTGCTTTTAAGCCACTAGTGACAATAGCAACATAGTAAGATTCAGACATATAAGGAAGAGAAGCACTACCAGGGCCTTTAGTTCTTCAAATCTCTCTACATACTCATCCACAATCCCTTTTTGCTTGATTTTATTAAACTTCACCACATCCTCTGGTATTCCTTCACCAAATCTCTTACAAATTTCTATGGCCATTAATTCCCATTGGAGGTAAACTTTACCTGCTTGACATCCATGGAACCATGTGTCTGTCCTTCCCTTCAAGTGCATCTCAGCTATAGCGACCTTCTGCTCCTCAGGTACTTGATGGATGTAGAAGTACTTCTGGGCCTTCCTTACTCACTCCCTGGGTATTTCTCCTTCAAAACTGGGAAATTTGATTTTAGGCAGCTTTTGCCCATCCCCCATCACTTTTGTTTGAGCTTCCTCCCAGACTTCCACTCAAATTCCCACTATAGTTACCCCTCATATTCATCCAGAGCCTTAGGATTGGGAGATTTGGCTATTCCCAAGTCTTTGAGAATTCCACATAGGTTGCTTTTCTTTGGAGAAATTCTTAAAGTCTTGAGATAATTGAGCCATTATGCTCATCAGATTATTATACTTAACATGAAGATCAACTACAAACCCTTCCAAGTTTTTCACAGCCATTCCCAGTTTCTGTCATTTCCTCAGAATCAACCACTCTAAATACCAATTGTCACAAACTCAAGCTCAATCAGTGATACTCCACTGAAATTCAGCTACGAATCAGAGAAAATGTAAAATTCAAAATGGAGATGAAAGAGATGATCAGAGAATGAAGGAAGAGTTAAGGGAAACTTGCAGAGAAAGGAATTGATCCATTCACTCACAAGGAATCGGTTTCAATATCAGTAAAATTAATAACAAAAAGTGTAGAGCCTCTTCTTCCTAATACCGGTGCCTAAAGTTACTTGTAACTAACTGCTAACGTGGACCAAATCTGGAAAAATCCATTTAACACCCCAAACGCAACAAACTACAAAAAAAACAACAAAATACTACTAATTCCTACTTAATTATGTTAACTAAGCAAAACGACATAGTTTGCATAATAACTTAACATTTTTCTGTTAATTCAACTAGTCTTGTGTCAGATATGAAGATCGAGAGTAGAGTTTTTTCTGTTGTTTCCATTTGTCAATTCCAGAAAGCACCAGGTATCTCAACTACTGCTTTAACATATCTAGGCCTGTCAACGGACCCGGACTTGAACCGGATCCATGAAATTTTTACGGGTATGGGTAGGGATTTAATTCTGTTACCCGGACCCGGATCAGGATCCGTTTTATCAAACAAAAAAATGGGTCGGATACGAAATATAGTATTTCGACCCGTATTAAACCCGGATCCGGATATAAATGGATTAATAATTTAAAATATATATTTATGAATATAATTAGATTAGGGTGATGTATTTGAGTAAAATCAATTTGATTTCTTTTCTTATTTGATTTTTTTTTTGTATTAGTTAGAAATTAGTTTATAAATATATTTTTTTCTTATTTTTATTAGAAATTGTAAGTTTTTGATAATTTTTTCGGGTAAACCCGACCCGACCCGTCGGATCCGGAACATAGAGTAGAAGACCCGTCAGGTAAACGGGTCAGATCCGGGTCCGGAATAATGAATTCCGGCCCGTTGACAGGCCTAAACATATCTCTCTCCAAACCCTAACCCTCTCCCTAATCCTAATTCCCAATTACGATTTCATTCTATTTCTGCTGCTACAATTACTGGTACTATTGCTAGCAATAATGATCACTCTTCTTAGAGTTTCAATTTCAGCTATGAATCTGGAAGTTTAAGGGAAAACATTAATGATATCGATAAGCTGGAAAATGCCTTGAGCTTGTACGATCAGATGGTCTGGTTGAGACCTTTGCCTAGTGTTATTCAATTCAATAAACTTTTGGCCCATATTATTAAGATGAAGCATTATCACTCAGCTATTTCCATTTTCAGAGATATGCGTGGCAACAAGGGCATTATTCTAGTTGATGATTACACATTAGGTATGGGCATTAGTTGTTACTGCCTTGTGGGTCGAGTCGATTTTGGATCTTTCCCACATTAATAGTGTATATACTGTCGGCATTGGATGAATAACAACTATGCAAAATTTAAATATGAAATTCAATTTTGCATACATGTTATAAATTAGGGAGAATTGTAATTTTGGTCCCCAATCTATAGTGTATGCACGGAATTATCCCCAATCTATTTCGAAAATCAATTTTGGTCCCCAATCTATTCAATTTTGCATTAAAGTGGACAATTAACGGAATCTCTTCAATTTCAATCGGAATTAAGTCACGTGAGATTACATGCCGGCACCTAAAACCCCTTTTTCAATTTTTTAATTTCTAAAACATGTTTTTTCTAATGGCTTGGCTTTTGGCATGGACACTCCTGTCCCTTTAGCCAGATCAATTTCCTCCTCGCCAATTCTTTTCCAATCAAAACTCTGAATCAGAGATCCCAAGGCCAAACCCACCACCCGCTGTGCTAGGCCAAAACCAGGGAAAGATCTCCTTCCCACCCAAATGAAATTAGCTTTGATGGCTGAACCTGCAAGCCTTTGAATCTCTTTGGCTTGAAGCTTGTTGGATCATCCCAAACATTTGGGTCCCTGTGAACTGCCCATGCATTAACTAGCAAAATTGTGCCTTGCGGAATATTGTATCCCCCAATTTTACAATCATCGAACGACTCATGTGGCACTAGCATTGGTGCTTCTGGTACAACTGAAGTATTTCTGAAATAATGTTATAAAGATAAGGAAGATTGGATAGATCATGTTCGTCGACCAATCGATCAATCCCTACTTGAGCAACCAATTCAGCTCGAGCTTTCTCTAGCACCTCGGGATGGTTGAGCAAAAGAGACAAGGCCCATTCTATAGTCACCGATGAAGTGTCTGTTCCAGCCGTAAGCATGACCTACCAATAATATACTAGTGGTTCAACTGAATGCTCATTCCAGTTCAACGGTGAAGAATGACTAATAGGGAAAGAATATACTTACCAGTATAATCCCTTTGATGATTTAGTCTGTATAATCCCTTTGATTTTTAATTATTATCATCCGCTCTTCTCTCTCGGCTGCTTGCTTGCTTGCTTATGTAGTAGTACTGCTGCTGTTGCTGCTGCTCCTGTTGTTTGTGCAGGAGAGTTGAACTGGGTCCATCTCTAGCGTTGATTGTAGATTATCTCCATTACTAATAGAGGCAAGAACGAGACTTGGACTTGGAGGCCAAGCTGAGCTTCTTACTCGTGCTGCGGGTTCTGGGGATTTGAAGGCGGCAACCAACAAGAGGAGTAATTTGGATAGTGAGATTACCCCTTTCATGTCTTTGTTTAATAAGACAAAAGGCAAGAGAAAGCTGAAAATATTAAAAAACGTGTTTTATAAATTAAAAAATTGAAAAAGGGGTTTTAGGTGCCTGCACGTGATCTCACGTGACTTAGTTCTGATTGAAATTGAAGAGATTCTGTCAATTGTCTACTTTAGTGCAAAATTGAATAGATTGGGGACCAAAATTGATTTTCGAAATAGATTGGGGATAATTTCGCACATACACTATAGATTGAGGACCAAAATTACAATTCTCCCTATAAATTAAACGGTGATAGTATATACACCATCAGTGTATATAAGATTTACTCTTTCTCTATTGGGTGCCCTCTTGAAGCTTGGTTTTTAGCCCTATGCTACCACCTTTGGCACTTTACTCAAGGGGTTCCTTCGACAAAATATGGTTTTGCAGGCCCAAGAATCGTTCAAAAAAATGATATATGAAAAACTTTGCAAAATCAATGTGGTCATCCTTGGAAGTGTAATCCATGGGCTTTCTAAGGCGAGAAACACTAGCACTGCAATTAAATTCCTTAGGATAATGGAAAATGGTCGAAATACGAATGTTAAACCCAATGCCACCATATACACCACTATTATTGACAGCCTGTGCAAAGATAAAATGGTTGATCAAGCTCCTGCCATTTTGCATGAGATGCCCTTTTGCATCGTGGCATTATTGAACAAGAAAAGCTGCACATTTTCATACACAGCATTTGTCGGATATACCCGTGATGTAATACATGTCCTTCCACCTTGCCCAAAGCTCTCCACAATTGAGTGATCAACCTGCATCATCAAAAGCTCATCATCCATATTAGCCTCCCATACAAGGCTAATATCCTTTTTTTCAACAAAGCGTTGAGAGAAGTAACCTAAGGGGACCCACTAAAGTCCAACTTCCAAGCAATTGCTGACTGGAAGGGACTTCAATGGACCTTGAACACTCACACTCTGACTCTTTACTGAACCGATGTGGGAGAAAGGGGAAGGGAAACACTCGACTAAGCCGGCTTTTAAACCCTCACCGTGACTCTTACCAATATCCTCATAGATAGTTTTTCTCCTTCCAAGACTGCCACGGTGCTGCCGTAGACGCCTTTCCTGACATCGGTTGCTTTAGATGACCTTAAACGTTGTACATTGAACGAGTCAGAAAAGCTCCCGCCCTTTTGCATGTGATGATCGAAAAGAGTGTTCTCCCGTGTGTTGTCACCTATAACTGTTTGATTCATGGCCTTTGAAAATTGGGCAAATCGAAAGATGTCAAGATGCTACTGAATCAGATGAGTCATTTTAGTATTGCTCCAAGCCATTTTACTCATTGTATTCTGATTGATGCATTTTCTAGGGAAGGATCCATGCAAGATGCAGAAGATGTATTTGAGATCATGATTCAGAGAGGTGAAAATCCTGGTACAGTTATATATAATGCCCTGATGAATGGATGCTATTTGCAGGGCCAAATGGATAAAGCAAGGAAAATTTTTGACGCCATGGTTGAAAGGGGTGCTAATCCAGATATTCTGAGCTACAGTACCCTAATGAATGCGCATTTCAAGAAAAATGAAAATGATGAGGCCATGCATCTCCTCAGGGAAATTCCACAGAGAGGTTTGAGAGCTGACGTTGGTACATATAATATTGTCTTGCAGGGTTTATTCAGGATGGGAAGGTATCGTTCTGCAAGAGAAGTATTCATTGAGATGCGAGCTGCTTCCTTACCTCCTGATTTTCATACCTACTGTACAATGTTGGATGGCCTATGCAAATGTGGACATATTGAGGAGGGACTGCAATTCCTGCAGAAGATGGAATTTGATAGAGTCAAACTTGATATAACTATGTACAACATCATTCTTCATGTATTGTGCAAAAGTGGGAGGTTTCAATTTGCACGGGATCTTTTCAATAATCTTTCTTTGCTGGATGAAGCTAAAGAGTTTTTTGTGAAAATGGAAGAGATTAGTTGTTCAGCTAATGGGATAACATTTAGTTTTATTGCTCAAGAACTTCTTAGGAGAGGTGAATATAATGATGCACTGAGATTTCTGGAAGAAATGGCTAGAAGAGGATTTAAAATGGACTCATATACTTTCTCTATTTTAATAGATTTGCTACAAGATAAAGAAAATTATCCTTCTCTTATGCAGATAATTGAGAAGTTTGGACCTAATGAACTGAAGTCGAAATCATAAAAGAGGATCTTTTGGCCAATTGAAACTCTTTGAAAGGTAAGAGTTTTGGACTCAAAAGCATATGTGCCACTGTTAACCTTTGTTGGAAAGTGCCTTTTGGAAAGTTTGATTGCAGGAATTCCGAGAGTGCTTAGGAGAGCTACTCTTAGATGGTCACTATATTGAGGAAAGTTGACGATCTAATGCTTTGAATAAAGCACCGAAAGTTTGTGGAGGGTCTCTGATTAGGGGTTTATGTTCTTTGTTTGCACTTTTTGAGTATTTCCATTAATATTTAAATGGTATTGAAGTCATGCTTGGGGTGATTGTCCTTTTTTGCAATTGAGGAACTACTTTGTGAAGTACTGCTTATACAGGTAAAGTAATTTCTGATCTCCCTAGATTTCTGCTGAGAGGCAATTAACTTTTGTTGCAAACTTGTGATGCAGAAAGCTGTTTTTTTATGGATGCCAGCATTTTACCCTTTGTTTTTCCTGAGAATATGTCTTGTTAAAGTTGAAATCTTAGATTATGCTATTGAAATCTTAAATGAGTTGGAACGAATTTTTTGAAGATTAGATTGGTAAAGATGGACAGCTTTACTTAGCAGTAAAAGTTCCATTTATAAGTCACAAAGGTGCTGAAACATTACTGGATATGTTTGTGTACTATATAAGCATCTATCACTGGACAACATGAATTTGGTGAATATTTGCTGGGGGTTTCTGGTTTGCATGTACTTGAGCAGTAAAGGTTTGTACTACATTTTCTGTTAGTTTTCTCTACTGTATCTTTGTACCCATCAATAAAAGGTTTTTCTCTTTCTGCAGAATGGACTGTCCCAGAATTTTGCCATCTACTCTGCAGGATTGGAGGCTCAAAGTTAACAACACTTTTGATGTTAGAGCCTTTGCTAACTAAGCATTCATTTTAAAACTGCACAGTGATTGTATGCTTTAAAGAAGGTTAGGTTACAGCTACTGTTTGATAACCTCTCCATCCTTTTATGTTATGTGTCAGCAGCTCTTGTTCTGTTGCATGTTCCACTAGTTTGATATTAAACAGATTTAAGTTTAGACTTGATTCAATTCAACTGTGGGTTGACTCCAATTATTCAGACTTGAGAACAACAAAAAAGCAAAGAAGAATATGTATCGACCCACATCTGCATCATAATTTTGTCATGTATAGGCACATTAATGAGCATGGGTATGAGGCTGCTAATTGCTACCTCATTAGGCTGGACGCATTCCTTGTCTTCTTGATTGACTTCTCTTTTTGCAATTCATAATAAATGGATCTAATTGCTGCTATTGCAAAAGTTGAATTTTGAACATGATTCGTTGAAAGAGAAACTGGAAGGAGCTATGTCATACATGTAAGATCTTGTTAGAGGTTGCGATTAATGCGAAAGGAATGAATCTTTAGATATTTGATAGCTCTTCACAGAATAGAACAAACTACTACCCAGAACCAAACTATTCTTCCTTGTCCTCAACATTGGTATTTGTTAGCTATGATACATTTGCTATTGTTCCACTTTGAAGGTGGAAAGCTTCAATTAATGAGGGTCTGGCATGTTTAAACAATCACAATTTTTTCAATGTCCATATTGTTCTACTATCCATGGTAGATTGAAGAGTCGGGCATAATTACTGGATTAACTATCAACAGCTAAGAGATCAGCACTAATACATCCATCCCTTGGTTGATTGTAATTTGTAAGTGCTTGTTAGCTTTAGCCCGAGTTATCTCTCACTGCAGGTTTCGGACTTGTGTTATACCCCACTGGGGGAAGAGCATTTGAGCAGACAAGCTTCCCAGATTTGGTGTTAGAAGCACAGTGGAAGCCTTGTGATTGTCTACTGTTGATCATGTTCAGAGTAGCTTCCCAGATTTGGTGTTAGAAGCACAGTTGCGATCCTCAACTTTTTGTCTACAAGAATTACTCCATGCGTGTACAGAAAGATCTAGCTACCAAAAATATCAAAACCCTGAAGCTGAATGTTGGTTACTGGGGGAGAGGAAGGAGCGGTGGATGGATTCAGAGGTAATGTATAGTAGAGAACTGGGAGAAGGTAGGGGGAGCACCACATGGACTTGGCGGAAGGTATGCAGTAAAGATCAGGTCTCAATGTTCTGGAGTGGAATTTATGGTACAAATGTGTGCATCTTTACATGAAAAACTCTTGAAGGTTAGATTTCGACTTCTGAAACCTTGTCCTTCCATTATCCTCTAGTTTCGGACAATGTACTCCACTAACATGAATACATGATGTTAGGAACTCAGTTTCCTGCCCAACGAAGCTTTGGGCATTTGGAAAAAGTAATAGAGCTCAGTCACAACAAAAGTAAGGAAATTATGACAGATGAAGCACATATCAGGGCTATATTTACTAGTAATTTTGATATATCAGAACTATATTTACTAATGTTTGACAAAACAAAGAACGGTTTAAGCCACTGCAAAAATGGACATACGTGCACTATTTTTGAGCTATTCAAAAGGAATTAGGCCCTTAGCAGGCAATTTTGTACACTATGAGCATCAAATGCTTGATGCACATGATATATTTACTAGTTTCAAAACTTAGAATGGTTAGCTTCGGTCATTTTTATTGACCAGTAGCACAATACTCAGACTCAATGACAGGAAGATCTTCTAGCCGCGACTTTGTCTTCTGAATAAGGAGATCAATCTCTTTGCGCTTGTTGTCACTATAGTGTTTGTGTGTAAGCTCAAAAAGCCTTCTTTTTCTAGTGTTGTATACCCTTGCACAATGAAACCAGGATACTGTATCCGAGGTGGGATCTGCTGGTTAAGAGGTATAAAATGTGCAACACACTTGTGCATCACAGACTCCGCAGGAAACTCATCCCAGTGAAAACTATAAAACACCTCTCTAGTACTATGGGGTTGCTCAAATCTGACATTTCTCAACTCTGCCTCTTCAGGACGATAAAACATATATCCAGCTACAATCATGCTCCCATCTGCTGTCTCAATAATGTCCTGCATATATACTACTAGTTCACGATTTTTCCAGAAAAAGCATGAATATAGCACTACGTAGACAAATGAATTTCAAAGTTTGAGCATAAATATTTGAAATTTAAACAAGCTAATAATAATGAAAGAACTATAGGCACCTACTTTCATATATAGGATCACCTCTACTAAAAACAAACCAGTAACAAAGTAGCGGAACATTCCAATCATATAGTGCTAGTGCAATTCCTACACCAGGACAACTCTTTTAGAATGTAGCTTAGCTCCAAGAGTCATCAAACAAGGACATTCATAAGACAATGTGAATTGCCAAAATATTTCATGAGTCTCACCTCAAAGGTGTGAGATGATTGGAAAGCGCAGAAACATGTGCAGTAGCAAAGCAGCAGCTCAGCAGGAGACCACTAACCAATTCTACAACTCCAAAGACAAAGACCACCCCAAAAAGGAAAGGGAAAAAAACAATGATGGCAATCAGACAGCACCCTAATAATAATACAAAGGTTTATGATGTATAATCTACATCTCGGGAAATAAAAAAATTGAATGGCAAGAAGGGTAGCAAAACCTTTAAATGATAATTGGATATCTTGGTTTCAATGCATTCAACCAAATTCTTCAGATTTCTATACAAAACAAGGTATTAACACTTCAAAATCCTTCTGAATAAAAGCAGGAAAACAAGGTGAATATATATATATATATGTGTGTGTGTATATATATATATACATACATATATCCTTCTTCCTCATAATCCCTTGGACAACAAGATCAGCAAAATTCAGCAAGTACCTTGATTATGGCCATCTTAGGCTTCTGATTTTGTTCCTCAGGTACCAAAAGCACAGGATCCTCCTTTATGATATCAAATATAGGAAAATATAACAAGTTAGATGAAGAGACTTTCTGGCGCAACAATTCCCAATATTTATCACTTCTCAGAAGGAGCATTTACGATTTTGTTTCCAAAAAATTATCAAAAATAAATATATAATGCAAACACGCGGGAAAAATAATGTAGAGATTGCATCACACAAACACATAGGAGACATTTATTTTTTCCTTTATGTTGCCTCTTTTATGCTTTTCTTTTGTAAGAGAGCATAAATGCTTATGTACATATTTTCATAGGTTCTATCAGTATCATCACAAGTGAAAGTTGTATAAACACCGAAAAATTAATGTTGCTGTAGTCAAATTGTGGTAAATCTTTGCTATACTTCTGCTGATCAGCCAAAAGGAAAGTACACAAATGTGCAGCAGGGTACACAAGCAAAATCAGCTCATAATATTCAACTTGCTCAATGACTATGACCAGTAAATTTTTATTTGCAGCGTCTTTTATGGTACAGATCCCATTAGTTAGCATCCTCTTTCGGTTATCCCCTCCACAAGAAAAAAAAAATAGATGAAATACTCTCACCAACATAAAGAAAAAACAGTTGATTTTCTCCAAAACACCTTCGCAATGAGTGTAAAATTTTCCCCCCTCTGTAGACAAAGTAGGATGATACAAAGTTAACAGGAAAAGCTCCAAGCCATACTATCAAATTCAACCCAAATAAAAGCGCAATCAACAGAACATTTCCCCACAACTTTACTAAAAAACCCCAGTATCTCAAATAACATGTAGCTTAAAATAACTGATCGCAAGAAAGACAGATTACAAATCAATATAAAATCAAAACAAGTTACCCAATGCCTAGCTCCAATAGAAAGTTATATCCAAAAAAAATCTGAACTGATATATTCCCATGAAAAAAAAAAGATCATTTTGACAGAAAAAACTGGAGAAAGAGATGTAGAAGAAATCACTTACTCACAAGGTGATACTGATTTCCATCAAATGCGAAAGAGTGATAATGCTTCCTCGACTCTGTTCCTTCTCCAGAAACCCTAATGACGTCGCCCACAGGACGAGGGTCCTCAACACTCTCCTCTTCCTCCTCATCCTCCTCCCTGTTTTGCTTGACGACGTCTAAGGGATGGAAGGCTACAGGTTCTTCTTCTACTTCGCCGGCGGTCATTTTCTACGCCAAAGCGACGGTTGGTTTTGTGAAGCGAACCAGAGCAGCGGCTTTTTCTACTAGTAATACCTTTTGGAAGTTTATGAGTTTTTTAAGGCGCCAAGAAGGAAGATTAGGAAAAAGGTCAATAATTTGGCTAATTTACGTTACTTCGCCCATAATAACGGGTATGTTGCACTGTGCCCCTGAGTTTATTTTATCAGCACTTTGTCCCCTTTGATTAAAAGTTAAATTTTGCTGTTAATTTTTCCATATAAATTCTATGTGGCTAAGTTAATTTACATTTATTTTCTCTCCTAATATTAGTATTGAGTGTCTAAAAATTATATTTATGTATAGATTTTCTTTAACTTATTCTTTATTTTTAAGGTAGTTTTTGCTTTTAATAATTTAATCTAAGTCCTATTGGAAATTGGATATAGGTACTTACATAATATAATTACTATGCCAAAATGCTTTGGAATATTTTCTATCACAATCTAGAGCACTACCTTAAGATTTAAGGTAGAATATATTGTTCACTACGAACACTAGTGAACAACAGCAGAATAATAAAAGATTGAGTTAAATTAAATTGAAGAGCATATTTATGTTTACAAATAATAATAATAAGAAGAAAGAAAAAGAAGTGACAGCATAGGAGGAGACATGGAAAGAAAAGAGGAAAGATATATTTATTTTTTGCATGTTCTTATCTTGGATATGCATCAAGAAATATAAAGATAATAATTTTGACTTTGCAAGAACAAATGTGATGACTTGCCATGTCAATGTATAATTTTATGTAAATGTGTAGACTCTTTCTTGTAACATCAGTTTGCTATTTTTGACGAGCTCAATATTAGAAATCTTTTGCAAAGGAGTATTGGTCAATCAAATTAGTGCTGAGGAAAGTGATAAATGATGTCCAAACTGTGGCTCATAACTGGATAAGCATCAACGAACTAAGAATAAATTGGATGATTAGCTTAGCTTGGGAATCTAAATACCAGATTTTTAGTTGAATCAATTTCTAGTTTGACTCTTTAGTACTTACCTTTGACTTTTGTTGGAAAGCTACTTAGGTTTTCCTTTGCTTAGTAAAGTTGTAATAGCTAGTTAGTTACTTGTGATTGTTTTTTTGCACTGAGAGTTTTGCACTGTGTAAATTCTTAATAGCTTATCAACAAGCTTGGTAATTGAAAATATTAAAATGAATTCTTTCAAGCCCTACACAATGCATATAATTCTACACGCCTTCTTTTTGGGTGGAAAAGATGGCAAAATTATTTAACTTTAGCTAAGGGGTGCAAAATGTTGATAAGAATTTGGGAGGCAAGGTACAACTTTCCCATAATTTTAGGGGTCTACTACAAGAGAGCATATCTTTTCTTGGGACTACATTGTCAATATGAATTTGAAATTTTATTCGGCCACCATCAAAACGCCACATCAACTATGCAGATCAGACCACCCCAAATCCAATAATTTTCTTTGGGCTTTGAATTTAAAATAAAGAAGAAAATTAAGCTCAAAGCTGAAATGGACAATTGAGCCTTGAACCCACAAAATGTCTCGGGCTTGACAGCCAGCGGAACCCAACTATTTTAACCCGCTAATTTTTTTTTGTTGACAAATGACAAACTGTCCTAACGCCAAATCAACTAAATAAGATATGAATTAATCTTTTATATATTGATGGTATATACACTTTTATCATTTGATACATGACACATAATTCGAATTTAAATTTGAAATCCAAATTTTACATGTGTATCATGCACTGTTAGTGTCAGTGTATATAAAATTAACTCATAAAACATTATATGTCACTCAATTTTCATTACAAGTTTGAATTACAACTATAGGTTGGCCAAAGCTCACTTTAGTTTACAGGGACATCAGTCAGATAACTACTATGAGATTTTTGTTTTGGTCCTCCAATCTTCCTCCTTTTTTTGTTTGGGGGGGGGGGGGTAAGACTTAAAAGTCTCCCTGCGGACATACTTAAAATATAATTAGTTTAATAAAATCATTTCGAACGCTACATAATTGTAGTTATTGATGTCTCGCCTGTACTTGATTAGATGGGGTAATCTCATTTAGGACAGAAATTATCTAGAATCCATAACTCAAGGATGTAGTATGAGGTCTGATTAATCAAAGAGAAGAAAGAAAAAAAAAACAATAGAGTTTATTGCACCATTGCTAGGCAAAATATCATGCAAAAATGTTGCTATAACCTAGCACATCATTGGCATATGGTTGTTGATGTTTTCTTGGTCTTTTATGAGGAAGCTTGGCAAATGGATTAATTGACTAGAGTGTGAAACTTCTTGTGCTTGGTGAGTTTTTAGTTTGGAATATGACTTCAGAAAATAACGCCTTTTGGATACGTCTCTCGAATTCATTATTGCGGCGCCAGAAAGCGTGCTTTTATTGCATCATTACGTAGACCAAGTTTTTGTAGGAATTAACATGACTTGTCTTGTTGTCTAGCAGTCTGAAAGCAAAAATTGTGGAGCACAGCAAACCTCCTTATTGTCAAGAAAATTATGAATGGATGCCAATTAATACATCATTAGTAGAAGTTTCGTCCAAATTAACAGAAAATTTGTGTGATATAAAGAGGCAAGAGGACAAGTTTCACATCAATTAATATCACAAGAGTTAATTTCATATACAGTAACAATATATATATACTGTCAATGTTGGAGCATGATAACTAATATAAATTTAAATGTAGAATCCAAATTTTGTATATAGATTCAACATCTAATAATGATAGTGTATACATTGTTAATTTATAGAAAATTAATCCATCTCATAATGGCATAACTCATATATCTGGACATTGATTGGACAATGATGAGATCTTAATGATCCTAAAATCAACAATCAAATCAATAGAGAATCATGATGACATAAGATTTGAAAAAAGGTGCCAAAGCAATATGCAGTAAAAAAAAATTTAATAAAAGAACCCTGTTAAACTCTTTCATAATCCAATCACCACGTGCTTATCAGACAATTAAACCCCTAACATGACTCATCCTGCCTCAACTCATTCACGAACCAAATCCAAATGAGCCCTAAATATTTAATTTATGTAGGAAACCTTGGTCTAATCATTACAAGCTTCATTCATGCCAATAAAAAAGGGCTTGATTCATGCAACAAAATACCAAGTTTCTCTTGTACGGTTATGCTCCACCAGAGGGCTAGGAACATTACAACTATTATAATTTTCTAATTCTTTAGCTTTCTCCCAATTGACACTGATGAGTGATGACAAGCAATTGACCTTTTTGTTCATTCAACTTTGTGAAAAGGGTCAAGAAGGGATCATTTGGACTTGAGGACTATGTTCTAATTAGACTCTTCTCTAAGAGATTAACATTTGCGATTAGATGTATGTGAGATAAAATAATTATTGAGAGCATAAAAAATGATCGAAAATTGTAATTATGATGTCAGTAAAATAATATTTGGGAATTATTGCTATCCAAACACACTTAATTAGGTCAATTCATTGATCTCGTTATTGAATTTCATTCCTTATCACAATTCTGCCGTATTTGCTGCATTTCCCTGGAAACAAAGAGCTTGGAAATCAGTTGCTTTAACAAGTCAACATTTACTTTACATGTCCCTACTAGCTTTTTTTTTAAAAAAAAAAAAGAGAAAGAAAAAAAAAGGGAAGAGGAAAGAAACTTTGTATATGCCTGTGTCTAATAAAAATAAACCATGAGAAAATATTGAGACCGAATTAAAGTTGAGCTCATTATGCATTCTTTATGCATGAATTCTGATAATAATAACGATTCTGAATCGATAATAATAAGCCTTTGGTTCAATCAATTAGAGTTAACAGTAGCATATAAATCCCTTCTCCCCAATCCACAAAAAGAGCGGCAAAGTAATTTCGACTGGCATCACTTGATGTCGCAGTAGTCAATCAATTCCGGTAAAATGCTAGTCAATATATGCTATAAATGGTAAGATTGGATTCTGTTATCAACTGCTGCAGTTTTTTTTTTCCTCTCAAAATCTAATTGTACATAATCAAATAGTACAATGTTTGTTTGTTCAATGTGATTATCTGCGTATAACTTATAATGATTTTTTTTGAAGTGTAAGCGAGGGTTTTGAATTCGGAACTCCTCACTTGTATTCTCTCCTCTTGTACTATTCGGTTCATCACTCCCTTCAACTTATAATAATTTTGACTTCTATGAATCGTGTTAGAGTTTGTTTTATTAGATAAATGAAAATTCGTTATTTACCCTAAATGGAGAGGATCCTAAACCGTACAACAATGGAAACTCTTAATCAATCAAAGCTAAAAATGGTTATTAAACTCACCACACCCTCCATAACTCTTCCATAATGAAAGATCTAAAGTACAATAGGGCTTGTGACGCCTTTGCAAGC
Source organism: Coffea eugenioides (assembly GCF_003713205.1). NCBI lineage: Eukaryota > Viridiplantae > Streptophyta > Magnoliopsida > Gentianales > Rubiaceae > Coffea > Coffea eugenioides. Next base: position 22,691,536 of record NC_040040.1, read on the forward strand.
GAACAACAAAAGGGCTAGACCTAGAAGGACCTCCTAAGTGATAGTATCTAAAACGCTTTAACGGCGGCAGTACCAACCGGAGTTGTAATAAGACGATCACGCCTTTAAAGTTCTGACCCAAATTCAGTGCCTGAGGTAACCCTTGTCCCCTGCTCTGATTGGCTCTTTTTCTCTGCTACTTTCTGTGACCAACTGCAATTTTTTCCGTTGGGATTGTGATGCTTTGAGCTTTTCTCTCTGTAACTTTTTTTTTTTTTTTTTTTACAAATAAAAATAGATGCTTCTTGATTCATGCAGACGTTTAATGAGTACGAAAAGCATGCATGTACAGTGTGTAATACAAGTGTCTCTGTTGGGATGGTTTTCATACAACTTCTGTTCAAAAAAAAAAAAAATTATAGTCATCAAATTGTATTATATTTCAACTTGTTGCTGTTGTTATTTTTAAAGGATTATTCAATTGTAAAACTTTCTTTCTTTCTTTTTTTTTTTTTTGGGTTTTGGTGAAATTAATACAAAGCTGTAGTTACAAATACATAACCTTTTTGTGTTTCTTTTTATTTTAGAAATATAATAGCCTTCTCCTTGACCTGATAATATATTACTAGACTAGAAAATGTCATCCTCTACGACAAAAGAAGACCAATTTCTAATGGAATTGCAATTCATCCCAAATCACTGAACAATTACGAGTACCATGTCAAACCTTAAAATGGCACACTCCAACTTAAAATGCACAAATCCCTCCATATCTACCATGAAACAATCACATTATCTTCACCATCATCTACCTACACATTACACTAGCAAGGAGTAAGGCTTGAACTGAACAATACACGTTCATTTTCAACTGTACAAGTATATGTTAAATGGACACTAAATGTATGAATCAAACTTTTGTTCAAAATACTGAAAGGGTCGAGGGTTGAGCTGAGCAACGTATGGTTAATATTATGCTTTCATTTATACAAATGTATATTAAATTTGACAACTTAATTGAGTGGAAAAATCATGAACCTACACATTTAAATCTGTGACTTGTTAGACCTTTGGCAAAAGAAGAATGGAAGTGTTTAGGAGGAAACATCCAACTAGATCAAGGCTTCAGCGGAACTGGCCAGTTTGGTGGAAACTCATACAATGCTCACGCCTTTAAAGTACACACCAAAATTTCAGTCTCTGATCAGACTTAGCTAACACTTGTCCCCCTTGCTGGAATGGGATGGGATTTTCTATCTCTCTCTCTCTCTTCTAAAATCGATGACCAACTGGAAATTTTTTCTGTTGTGATTGTGATGTTGCTTCTTTCAGTAATAATCAATACTCTCTTTCTCTTTATGTTATACATATAATTAAAAGAAAAGGGATGCATGCATACGTTAATAGAACACAAAAGGCATGCAGAAAAGAAAGGCATGTATGCAAATGTGTACAATTCTAAGTGGAAGAAGATGAGATCAAAGCCATCAGAATGGCATGCAGAGTACAGGACAACTAATAGGCCCTGCAGATGCTGCTATTTTTGTCTCCCTCTCATACAATAGCTTTAACTAAAGCTGGGGGCTAAAATATGTGCAAGTTCGTATAACTAGAAGATGTTTGGTCCTTCAGGAAAAAATTGTGTGCTGTCCTTTATTTTTCCTTTGTTGTCAGTTGTACTTGTAAGCTGTAACAGACCCTTTTGACCATCTTACTATAATATTCCCTCCATCATCTTCTTTCCTTTTTGCTTTCAACCTTCATCCTACTTTCTTTTGTGTTTTCCTTGTCAATTTGCTGCTTTCTTCTCCCTCTCCTATTTAAGATTTCAAAGGTTCTTGAAAAGCCTCCATCCTATCAATACATTTGTTGCGTATAAAAACACTTTGTATTTTCCTTCTCAATTTGCTGCTTTCTTCTCCCTCTCCTATTTTAAAGATTTCAAAGGTGTTTGAAAAGTCTCGTTCTATCAATACATTTACTGCATACAAAAACACACACAACACAGAGTAAGAAAGAAGAATCAATATTTTAAGGAGCAATCATGCAGGTAGTGAAGGAGTCATCAAGCATCCCAATGGACAAACCCGGAGAATCCCATTCCCTAGGATTGAGAATGGAGTCAATCTATGAGAAGGTGCGCCTCTTGGCATCAGGCAATGCGGTGGTCATCTTCACCATGAGTGGCTGCTGCATGTGTCATGTTGTTAAGCAACTGCTCTTTGGCTTAGGCGTAGCCCCGACAATCGTGGAGCTCGACCACGACGCTGCTGGCCGTGAAATCCATTCCCTTCTCTTGCAGCTCTCTGGCAAAACTCAGCAACAACCTGTTCCTGCAGTCTTTGTGGGGGGCAAGTTCTTGGGTGGCATTGAAACAGTCATGGCTTGCCATATTAATGGCAGTCTGGTTCCTCTCCTTAAGGATGCCGGAGCGCTTTGGCTCTGATTTCTTGATCAGCTTCATAATATCATTACCAGAATTTCTCACAACCCCTGAACCCCATT